>NW_008690012.1:20233-29704 GCF_000695815.1 Acanthisitta chloris | reverse complement strand
GCTGAACAGCTTCACAGGTCTGAAACACAAGAAAGAGTTGAGGCAGGGGCTAAAAAAAGTGTTAAGGTAAATTTAAAAGTAGGCAAACTCTTCTGCTTGATGTGTCAGGCTGGGCAGTGATGAGTGGGTGAACACTCTCACAGCCAAACTAGAACTCAGATTGTTTCTTAACCTCTTCTCAGAATTGGCCACCTCCTGGAATTCAGGTGTTCCAGGTCGGGCTGGGACCCACCCCCAGGCCTCTCCCCCCAAGCAGCCATCTGACATAAGAAGGACACTGGACCTGTTGGAGCAAGTCCAGAGGAGGCCATGAAGATGATCAGAGGGCTGGAGAACCTCTCCTGTGAGAAAAAGGTGAGAGAGTTTAGGTTGTTCATCTTGGAGAAGAGAAGGGTCCAGGAAGAACTTATAGCCCCTTCTAATACCTAGAGGGGCTACAAGAAAGATAGAGAGGGACTTTTTACAAGGGCATGGAGTGATAGCACGATGGGAATGACTTCAAAGTGAGAGTAAGTTTAGAGTAGATATAAGGAAGAAATTCCTTCCTGTGAAGCTGATGATGCACTGGAACAGGTTGCCCAGAGAAGCTGTGGATGCCCCATCCCTGGAAGTCTTCAAGGCCAGGCTGGATGGGGCTTTGAGCAAATTTGTCTAGTGGAAGCTGTCCCTGCCCATGGCAGGAGGGTTGGAACTTAATGATCTTTAAGGTCCCATCTAACCCAAACCATTCTATCCCAGCCCTCCTGGGGAGCTGGCACTGTGGTGGGGTTTGCTCACCAGACTTGGCACAGCTGAATGATGTGGCTGACAGTGAGTGGGATGGGGAAGGTGAGGAATCTGCACTCCAGTAACACCTACTCTCACAGCAACTTCTATGCTTTCACGTTCTGTGACATGACATGGGGAGACTCATGGTTCTACATTGGCTGGACCAGGGAGGTCTGAAAGATCAGATTGTTTGTGTGACAGTCTGGACACCCAGCTGACTTGGGAGATGATTCAACCAGAATTGTCTGTAAACTGAAGGAAGTACCATCTGTTGCCTTCCTCCTCCAGCACCTCCTTCCCTACAATAGTTCCATCCCAGGACTCACAGCTCTGAAGACCAGGCTGGGGATGGTGTTTTCTGCCAGATTTCTTCAGGGCTGTTTCTGTTCTCCCTCTTCTGAATCCTTCCCTCTTTTTCCTCCCTTCCTTCTCTGTTAATTCATTCCATCTCTTTCTGTGTCAATACTTCTCTGTCACCAGAACATGTCCTTCCTCGTACACTGTCAATATCAGTCACTGGGACTTTCTTCCTTGGCTGAGGAACCTAGAACAACCCCTGCTAGCTTTGTGTCCCATGAGTGGTGTTAATCTGCACATGGATATTGATGAGTGCTTGACTCTGAGGTCCAAATCCCTTAGTACTTTGTGAAGTGAAAGGAGCATTTTGAGAGTGCAATTCCTCTGACCTAGGTGAGATGGCCTCTTACCAGAAAAGAGGTGAAGTTACATGGATTAGCCTAGCATAATAGGCTCAGATGTAAAGCTGATAGCTAATACCTAGTACAAATAGTAACTGATGTCTTGGAGATGAATGAGCCATGATAGCAGGACTAGAAAACACAGTTTTGCAAATGGAGGAGGAACAGTAGTTCAAAGTTCCTGGGTTATCACACTCCAACATCAAGGGAAAGAACACTTGATAAATGACATCATAAATGGCAATGTGTTGGTTTGGCTTTTGTCCCAAAAAACATTTGGTTATATCACTCTTTTGGACTATTTCCTCTGCATATTTCATTGCCCTCAATGAATTCCTTAGCAAATGCTGGGGTCAAGTGTGTCAGCAAGGCTGGAGTCATTGAGATGTGGACATCTGGCTGCTTGCAGCTCCACAGCCCATCTCACGTTGGTTGTGAGAGTTTGCCATGTGGTGATCATAAACCAGACACTCTGTCTTAGCTTGGATGAGACAGGGATCAGGGAGTGGGCCTGCAGCTCCAGGGCAGGGGTGGGGTGCTGAGACATCCAGCTTCCTCACAGCCTTTCTGATGGCAGTTCCTGTGTGGACATGGCACATTGATGAACTTACAGGTGTGACTGGGTGTAAGATTAGCTCATCAAATCTCAAATGGCAGGGATATTTAGGCTCTTGTTGAATTCAGTGATGGCAGCAGCCCACACCTTGTCTTCTGCAAGCTCTCATGTCCCTCTAAGGTTGACAATGCTCAAAGAGATCATTACAATCCCATGTCACCCTGGCTTGATCCTGGGGAGTCTTGTACTGACCCCAGTAAATGGAGTTTCCAAACCCACTTCTCTCTCTAGTTCAAAGACTTCAATTTAAGATCTTTAAATGATGGAAAATCCACTTCATGTTATTAAAAGTTTGTGCTGTATTTTCAGTCTGAGTTTGCTAGTTTCATCTTTCTGCCAATGTCTACTTGGCTGATGAGAATTCAGCACCTTCTTCCGAAAGGTTCCATAAATCACTGCTGACTCTTCTCTTCAATAAAACACGAAAGTCACATTGCTTTTAATTCTCAGTGTCTAACTGGTTTTCTGGACTTTAAATTTTGTAGCTTTATTACTTTTGTCTCTTTACCTTTCACTTTCCATGGACATTATATCTGCAAATGCCATTACCCATCACTCTGCAGTCATACCACACAGTGAACTGGAAACAGGTAGCACTCCCCAGCATGTTCTGACTCTGTTTAGGCTACCACTTTAATATCACTCCATCCCCAATACCACCCTTAGGCATCTTGGCCATATAAACAGGTTTCTCAATTTGATTCCATTTCACAGTCTTCTTAGGCTAAATAAACTGGGAAATACATTGTTTTATGCTGCTTGATGTACCTGACACTTTTACTGAGGGTTGTGGCTGGCCCAAGAACACAGGGACTACTAAAAACAGGAGAGCTCAGGGAGGATGGGTCTCTCTTGAAAATGTGTGGCAGGAAGAGTTCTTTGCCTGTAGCAGATTTACCTTGTAATAAGTGAGACCAGAGTCTGCCTGCAAGTCCAGGGGAAAAAAAATAGCATCTTGGAATTTCCTGACTCGTAAAGGTAAATGCTAAGTCATGAATCTGGCTTTTAAACAAGACAAACAAGTAGCTGCATTAGTGTTCTATCAGGGTGCTAAAGAGAGATGGGGGAATCAAGCAGCACTGTCTATTATTATTGTTGTTTTTATTTCTACTTAGGTGGTTTGAAAGAGGGTTCCATCAGCCTGGTCCTTTGAAATATCAAAGAAGCTTTAGAAACAAGAGTATGAAAACATCTGGTTTAGCTGACTCTTGATAACATCAAGTGTCTGAGCACTTAGCCAGCTCCTCTCCAGCACAGGAGAATATCTCATTTCCACAGAGCTGCTGGACTTTGCAGATGAGACTTGACACCACAGAGTTCAAGAAGCTGCAATACAGCAGGAGGGCTCACTTTTTTTGCTGTCTAAATAGTCTTTACTGTATAAAGAAGAAGATGGATAGGAATCACACTGTGGACAGAGAGCCAAACACTCCTCTGCTCCTGTTCAGCCTTGTATCTCTGGTACCAGCAAGAAGCTGATGTGCTAAATTCACACCTGAATTCTCTCAGTCTCTTAAAAAATGCCAGATGAAGGGATTTACCTTCAAATGTTATTCAGCCCAGGTTTCCATTACTGAGCAAGTATTCTCTGTGCTGTGTGGCTTGCACTCCTAGTACCAGCATATTTGGGAGGTAGATCATACGCCCAACAGTTAAACAGAAATTCAGCTGGTTCAGGTAAACCAGCCTGACTGTCAGAACTCCAGGACTAAGTGATTATTTCTCCAAAGAGCTGGTATAAATCAGACCCAGCGATAAGGGTGAAGGTGCTGCTAAGTCTGAAAAATGGGACATTCAATATTTAATTCATTCATGCAGCTGACACAATTTCTTCTCACCATTTGAGTGAGAATATTGGCCCTGGGGAGACATGACTGTGGTTTCATTGCCCATAAATAAACTCATATTTATTAGGACTGGTTTTCAGCTGGTGTCAATCTGTGTGACTGTTGATTTCAGCAGTACTAATCTGACTGACAGCAGCTGAGCTGTTCTGCTGTGGGCAAACTATAATGGTGTCAATGACAATAGCTAAAAACTAAGTCATTAAACTATTATTTTCTGTAGTTTCCCATTAAAATATTCTAGAACTTTATATCAGTTTCCAAATATGTGTTATATTAGGTTTTCAATTGCTGAATAAAGTAACATATGGTATTTTTTTCATTGCCTTCAAAATCAATGGCCTGACTATTGTGTTTACCTATTGTTAAATTCTCATAATTTCCTGATGGATATTTGTGTGTACAAAACACATATTCTGATGGGTTTTAATACATACCAGGCATTTGTAACAGCAGCAACAGTTCTCTGGGGTATCCAATATTTTTCCCAAGAAATTGTCTGTCCCAGTATCTGCACTCAAATAAACATCAATTTCTTAATTAAAGCTTTCAAACTGAACTTCAAATTAAAAAAAACAAAACCAACACAACAAAATCAAACAACCCCCCCTCAAAACCCAAGCAATCCCACCCAAAAAGCCCCCAAACAAAACCAATAGAAAACCCCCCACAAATCTATCACACAAATAAGATACTAAGCTCTGAAAACAATTAATAACTGAAATGAACAGGCCACAGAGAATGAGGAACCTGCCAGAAATATGAACAAGCTCTGATAAATCTTGACTGTAGAAAAGTAGTCTTCTGGAAATAGAGATTTACATAATATTTACTAACCAATAATAATGCATATTGAGCCTGAGCCTCAGCTGGTATTAGTATGAAGTCCTTGGAGTTGCATTGATTTGTGGCATTCATGGATGTAATGCATTATTCATAAATATTAGTTCAACTACTTGAACAAATGTGAGAAATGCAGGGGAGGAATTAACCTTTGGGCTTGCCTCCTGCAGATGGTGTTCTTGATGCCCATGAGAAGAAAGGAAAATATATTTGCTAACAAACTATGAAAGGATGAAGAATCTCCACCAAAATTGCAGGTATTCCTGAAGCAGCACAGCCTGTTCCCTTTGTGGGTTGGTCAACTTCAAATCTTGGTCTCCTGGACAACTAATTTTATGACATGCTTCAAAAAACGTTGCTCCCACTGCAGATAATTTCCACTCACTGGAAATTCTACTCTTAGGATCAGTGACCACAGAATTACACAACTATTTATTCACCTGGGCCTTTTTTCCTTCTAGAATATTCTCCAGTCTCTGGGAAGGAGCTGGCTGCAGAAGGAAGGAAATCTCCTCTATTCTCCTGTAAATTCACTATGGATGGTGTCATTGCTCCCAGTTCGATCCAGGTAAAGATTTGATGTTTTCAGCCACACATTGAGGCTTCCCAACACTGTAAATATGTCTGTGAATTTCCAAAGTTGGTTTAGATTATACATATCTTTGGTTGGAAAAAAATAAATAAACCAAACAAAAAAGCCAATGAAATTGTGTTAAGCGTACAAGAATGAAGTCTATAAAACAGAACCATCTCCTGTCTCAGATGGGCTTGTTTTTCTGTTGGAAACTAGGTCTACCTTTCTAGCACATGTGTTGCTTTTAAAATATTTTGTTAATAAATACAGACAAATCTTTTTTTCATATTAAAGAAAATAAGAACGAAACCTTATGAGATGTTTAGAAAAGTTATTAATAAATCCCCAAGTGATCAAACCTGTTTGAAACATGAAATATTTGTGGACCAAATATTTTCCCTCAATGGCCTGAGTATCCAAATTCTGCATTCTAACTCTGGTAGCATTTTATTCAAAGTTTCCTGTGGTATTTGGTTAGTAAATGTTTCTCTTTCAACAGAGCTGCTTTCAGTCTGTGTTTCCTGGGGAAATGGAGCTTATGCAATCACTTTGGATGTGTTCATGTCTGTCTGTCTGTGTCTTTGCAATAATTTTTGAGTGTTTTGGGCAAAACCAAGCCAAGTTTGACAGAAAGAGAGATATCTCACTGACAACCACATTCCTGTGCATGTTGTGAAAGGAGGCACCAAGGAAGATGGGAGAGGCCACAGGAGTATCAGACCTTTGGGAAAAGTGGAGTGTTTACTTGTGCACTATTAGACACCAGAGAAGCCACACAGCTGAGACCTCTCAGACACCTGACTGCAGGAAAACAGCTTCAGCTGCAGTTTGCAGTCAGCCACCAGACACAAACCTGCAGGGAAAGTGACTTTATTGATGTAATGCTCACAAAAATACTGCTACCTTAGGCAAACGTAGTCCACATGCTCTCAAGTTCTCATCTTTTCTGTTGTTTTCATTTCCTGCAAACAGTGCTTTATACTTCCTCCCTTCCTATCCCATGCCAATATTTGCCCTTAATTTAGTCTTGGTTGTAAAAGCAAAAGAGGTGAAAACAAAGGTATCTACTTTCACACTGCCACCTTAGGAAGTAAAATACTACATCTGTTCCAAATTCTTGCCTGGATGCTTTCAGACTGCAAAGATACAGTCACTTTCCAGTGGGTACAGAGTATGAAAGGTGAATAAATTGATGTTCTGATGATATGAGCTCTTCTAGAGACCTCAGCAGAAGAAGGTCTTGCCTCAGGAGAGCATTCAGTGTATACATGTTTTTATTACCATTGATAATTGCATATGAAGCATTTAAAATACATTATAATGAAAATAATAAACTCCTTTTCCATACCCTGGATGGTGTTCACCACAATCCCTGCTAGGGTTCATTATCAGTCTTACAAAATTGGGAGCCTTATGATTTTGTTTCCTAGTTTCATTTGGATTGTTTGTCAACAAAAAAATCTCAATGCAAAGAAAGTAAACAGGGCACAGGAGGTGAAGTAGCACACCTGGAGTGCCAGAGCAGGTCACTGCCTCAAACAGTGCCCTCTTTGTCATCAGTTCCACCTTTTTCCATCCCTGCCTAGTGTGATAAATCTTTCCGCTCTCTCCTGGACTGAGGGTACCACACAGAGTAATCACTGTTTCCTCCTGGGCTTATTTTTCCTTCCCCTTCCTACTGTCAGCCTTTTGGAGCAGATAGGATGATAAAGAGTTTTATCCAACCTAAGGGAAAAGGAGAACAGTCTGGAACAAGGCACTGACCCTACATGCTCAGGAAAAAGTTGGTGCAGTTGATGTCTACTTTGACTCCGCAAATGCTTTACTTCTTCATCAAATGGTAAAATGGTTTCATGGGTTCTAACAGTACTTCTTTCCCTTTAACAGGGCTTTGGTCTGTCTCCCTTTAATCACACCCAAAGTTGTTGAGTCCCTGAGGAACTGCTGGGCTGCACATGTTCAGCCAGGACAGGGTTCCCAAAGGGGTTTTGGGCAAGGAGGACATATTTAGGAACACTGCGTGAGATGCCACATGGGATATACAATACTGTGCTCCTGAGGCTGCATTAGTTATCCTTGTTTTTAAGCATCAGAAAAATGTACAGAAGGTAAATACCATATCCCCCACAATGAGCAAAAATTGTGGACAGCATGGTTTCTGAGCTGGTTTTGTTTAACAAAGAAAAGCTAAAAATATAAACTGTAAACCCATCAGCCCTGAAGAGCACCCAGTTTCACTGGGATGGATGTACCTGCTATTCACAAGTTGGAACTCAATTCAACATTAGTTAGCACCACTAGGTGCCAAAAATCAAAACTTTTTTCCATGTTCAAAAAGTTATTTTCTGCCCTAATGCTGTCATGATACCCACTCCTTATTTGACAAGGGATAAGACACAAAGACACCAGCTTGACTTCAGCTGTCACAGGCTGAGGACTGTAGGGGCTGATTTCAGTGAATCAAAGGGTCTTTCTCACTCTGTTCCTACTCCAGGATCTATTTTGATTTAACTGTTCCTTCTACTGGGTTACAACATGTAGTCTTCACTTTTCCAGAGCTCAAGACTACTGTTTAGGGCCCACCATAATATGGTTTCAATCCCTGAAGAATGTGTTCAGGCTGCAATACAGTGGGAACTCTTTTAGCTGCAGTGAAGCCACTCCCTGGTCCCGTAGGGTCCTTCATCTCCATGTGGGCTGGTTTCCAGTACTCCCACTCACTGACACTCTGATCCCCATTTGGCACATCACAACATGACCCACACTTCTCAAACTGTTCTTTGGGACTTCTCACAGAAACACCTCTCAGAATAAATAAAAGTGCTCAGTTTTAAAGGAGGAAACTGGAATTTCAAGCCAAAGTGGTCGCTTTTGACTAGTAAGGTCTGTCTTAATTTGGCAAGCTCTTTCTGCTGCCTTTTGCAGTCTTGCTTGTTCATTTTTTCAGTCTCAAATGCATTTATCTGGCTTGACATCCCTGATTCCTGGTGGCAGCCTTGAGGAACTGGCTGGCTGCACTGCCAACACTTCACAGAGCAGGATTCACATGGAGCCAGGAAAATGCACAGCTTGCCTGCATGACTGAGATACCACAATGCTCTTGGGGATAAAGAGTTTCCTTTATTTTCAGTTGCTTCAAGTTGTTGCAGGACACAGAGGTGAGGGGTTTCCCAGGAAAGCCACTCTTTTCTTTGTACATTGAGGACTGATGTCCTTATCTTGTGTCACCTCCCAGCAGACCTCAGGAATAAAAATCTGTGATCCATTTGAGGCTTAAGGTGCTGCTGAGACTACAAGTAAGGTGGACAGGTTAGAGGAGCTTTCATGTGTTAAAAGCCTCTTGGCTTTATTTATTCACCATGTGCTGGGTCAGGATCCTTGAAATGTGCCTGGGAAAAGTGTCCTTATAGGTGGAGATAGGATGGAGAGGGTTGGCTTCCTTCGGGATACCAGGGATGGAGTACAGCTCTTGTCAAGGGACATCCTCAGGTGGGAGTCATCTGAAATTCTCTCCTGCCTTAGGACCCCAGACTCACAGTTTTTTATAGCAGGGAAGGATATGGGCTGAGAACAGGGCCAAGGCACAAGAGCCTCTTTTGAGCAGACTCTGGAGCTGAAGAAGAAAAATGGGAGGGGGAGGGAGGAAAGAGGATACATTGAGGCAGTCAGAGGACTGGAAGAGACTAAAGGGTTCCTCTCATGTCTCCCCTGCCCCAAGGCACAAACTGCATTAACTAAACTCTTCCTGACAGATGCTTGTCTAACCTTGTCTCCAGGGAGCAAGGCTATTTCCCTCTACCTACTCTGCAGCGACCTGTTCCAGACCTTCCCTCCCACCAGAATTAGAGAGTTAGGTCTAATTTCCACCTTAAATCTCTCTTGCTGCAGTGTAGGTCCACTGTTCCTTGGGCACACTGGAAAAATCCTTTCTTTCTTCATTGCAGCATTTAGCGAGTCTAAATACAACACACATATCTCCACTACAGCCTTCTCTCTTCTTCCAGTTCTTCCACTTTTTGCACAGGCATCATAATTTCTTGCTCTCCCTGTTTTCTCTGAGGTATCCCAAACCAGGACTAGCACCGGGACTAGACAGAGATCCCCTTTGTACTTCCTTAGATTTCACTT
>NW_008690012.1:16653-20201 GCF_000695815.1 Acanthisitta chloris | reverse complement strand
GCCACCTATTCCCACTAAACTGGTTGCTCCCACTGAGGTGAATGACTGCCAAGCCAAAAAAGGCATCAGCTGAGTGGCCACAACCATGTTGTTAGCAACTGGGAGAGCGAGTCTGGTCTGCCTCTCCACTGCAGCAGAAGAGGGATGATGTCTGCGACATCAGTTTGTTCTGCTGGGCTAAAATGGTTGACAAAAGCAACAAAATCCCAACACCCACAGCAACTGCCTTCATATATGGCCTGGCAGGACCAGTAACCTGCAGGGCTTTGCTTCTCTCCCTCTCTGTTATTTTGCCTGTGTTATTTTTCCTATGACAAATGCACATCAATCCTGTTACTGCATCCTTGGAGAAAAAAAATAAGTCAGTGTTGTCGATACAACCAAGGAGCCTGAGCCAGCCCTATGCCTACAGTTGTCCTGAACTCCTTTATGAATTAATTATTTCATAGGGTTTCCGTGGGATCTTTTCAAAGCTTGACTTGCACCATCAGCAGATGTAGTTCCTACATGCTGCTGCTCAAGGCAGAAAGATTTTGGAAGACCTCACACTACATTCCAAAGTCCCACTCCAGCTATTCCTCCAGGATAAGGGAGCAGCATGGATAACCCCCACTGAGGATAACTCTCCTACCAGATAGCCATCCACACCACAGGATTGAATCTGGGTTAGATTCCCAACTCACGTGAGCAAATTTCATGTGAGATAGTGCCAAAAGTCTTACTACAGTCAAGGTGAAATTACACCACAGCAACTGCATCTTCTTCTACAGTATATGTTGTCTCCCATATCTTCAAGATCTGTCACAAGTCTGATGTTCTTTTAATCATTATTTGGTTTTAACCAACACATGCTTGGTGTTGCTAAACTCCTTCTGATCTTCAAGTGTTCAAAAAAGGTCTGTTCCAACGTTTTTTCTAGGTGTTGAAAGTATGCTGAGTGGTTGATAATTGCCTAGGTCTTCCCTTTCTTCCAGAACAATAGACCCATACCTGCCCTTTTCCTCCTTCTTAAGTTTCACATGTCCTCAAGACAGTGGCTAGCCAGTTTTCCAGTTTGAGAAAAAAAGGTCTTTTTAATGAAATCACTTAGCCTGCCGTTTGCTTGTTGAAGACTAGTTTGTTCCTCCCCACTCACTGGTGACGTCATGTTAGCCATGGGTTCATTGCAGTTTTAGTGAAAGCTGAAAGGTGAAAGGCATTAACCACTTCAGCCCTCCAGGCATTATTAGCTTTCCCTCCTCACTAAGTGAAGGACCAGCTTCTTCCTTCATCTTCCTCTTTCTGATGAAATATTAATAGGAAGCTCTTTGTTGCCTTTCATGTCCCTTGCTAGTTGTATTTCATTCTGTGTTTTGGCCTTTATGATTTTGTCCCTGTATGCTCCAGCAATTCTTTTATAGGCATCTTTAACACACTGACCTAGTTTCCACTACTTGCATATTCTCATAGACCATCTGTCTGATGCATGGAATAGCCAGTCGATATCAGTTCAGGCTGCATTTCATCTCCAGTCTGGAGACTGGGGGGAACAGGGATCCTCTGCCAACTCATTTTCACCTGGATAAGGTTGTGTAGAAGAAATATTGTAAGATCATTTCTTCTGTGAGCAAAGAATAAACCTCAGTGATGCACTGGATTGGGAAGCAGGTGCCTAAGAAAGAGTTGTGCCATCAAATGATAAAAGATACCAGCCCTCTCTATTCAGTCATCAATGTCTCTTTCTTACACTTTTCTTGAGAACTGGGGCATGAGAATTCTGAAGAGAAATAAGATATTAAATGGTCTCAGACACACACTAGTGTACATGAATCCTCCCCCACCTTTTCTTAAAGCCTTGCTCTTTTGATTTAGAAAAAATCAAAATGGCAGCACATCCAAACCAGCAAGTCCAAATCCAGAATTTCTTGTGTCATCTCCCCTGTAGGCACTCCCAGGAGCTGCAAGTACTTATTGAGGGATGGCTATTCCCACTGTACATTCCTGTGGAGAAGCATGGTGCAGAAAGTGCTGGAGTAAATTATCTGCTGTTTGAGACATTGTCATGAATGATAAAACAGATGTTCCATATGCATGAACTTCTCATGATCTTGAGCTTCAGGCTGGCTAGATAATGAAATATTATTACAGCATGGAACAAGGAGTTGTAGTGGGCATATAAATCCCAAATCTAGCTCCTGATGATAAAGCATTTTCCACAGCTTATCCCTTAAACCACACACATTAGTTCTTGCACATCCAGCAGCATTTTATGTACCAATTCTTAGCTGGAAGTGAGACTTTTGGCAAATTATTTGGAAAAGTCCATAAAATATATATTCTTATTTCCTCAGCTAATTCTAAGCCCAGTGCCCTTCAGTGTGCTCAGGGTCTCTGGAAGGTTCTTGGACATGATTGTTTCTCTTGCCTTCTCCCAGGTGAGAACAGTTATTCTTACACCTACCATTAGGACTCCCTAAGCTTTGCAGGATTAAATGCATCAAACCCCTTTGCACTGCCCCAGGGATATAAAGCAGCTATAAAGCAAGCTAAAGCATTTAATTGCTCTGCTTCCCCAAGGCAACATAAAGGTGTTGGATTTCCCTGGAGAATCCACTATTTACAGGGTAGTTTCTGTTGCATGAAAGGCATAACCTTTAAAATCATAGGCATAATGCTCAAAGAGATTTTAGGAGATCACACAGTCCAACTTTTCACATAAGGTGAGCTCAGGGTTAGAGGTAGGTTATAGCTGATGATGTTTGATTGTGTCTTTTTATGAACTGAAGGTGTTTATACAGTGTATGTCTGGAGTCTGCTTTGTGCCTGCCCATGCAGAACATCTGAGCTCTTAGAGGAGATTTGCACACCAAATCCTCAGTCTACTCTTTCTGTTTGCTGTGCAATTTTCATACCTGCTGTGGAGCAGCTGACAGGGACCAGCACTGGAGATGTCACCAGGACTCCCTTCTCCCAGTAGCCCCTTGAACCAGGACTCAAATTACCACCATGTGAAAAGCTGTAACCCTGCACTAGGAATCCAGGCAAAGTCTTCCTCCAGTTGCACTGGTGGGAGAGAGCAGTGCCCCATTGACAGCTGCCTCTCCACATGCAGCAGAGCTTAATATCCCCAATGTGCTGTGTGTGTTGACCTAAGGTCAACCCAAGACTGTGACTGCCACAGTCTCTCTTTGTAAACAGAAAGAATGGACTTTTGGTATAAGTTACTCTGACCTTAACTAATTTCTTGCAGCACTTTGCATTCACCCTACCAATCATGAGGTTAGGCAAATACTGCTTGAAAGATGCAGTAATCACTTGGAGCCTAGCACAAGCAGTAAAAACATTGCAGTAATCACTTGGAGCCTAGCACAAACAGTAAAAACACGCAGTGCTTTAGGAAATATGGTCATTATCCTATAAATATGGCATATCTGCATAGTCTCTGTCTTAGCACATATGGACCACGAGAGGAGGAAATTACATTACATCATTACATTATCATGTGCAGTTGGCATGAATTCTGGGAGCTGTTCCTTAACTCCATGTTCAGATGAGAGGAGGGAACGAGG
>NW_008690012.1:0-16639 GCF_000695815.1 Acanthisitta chloris | reverse complement strand
AGAGTCAAGTGACCAATAGAGCTGCATCAAGGTAGAATGTTCAATTTTTAAAAAGAAATTTTCATCTGACACAGTTGTACAATGATAGGTATATAAATCCATCTTTCCCATCCTGGCCAAAGTTTCTATGGGACAAAGTCCTCCACATACAGTTCACGCATGTGTTGAAGTAATTTTCTTGGCTGTATCCTAAAAATAGCAGAGACATCTAGTTTCTTTTACCATATGATATAAAAATAATTGCAACATAGGCCAGAGCTATGTCTTCAGTTTGGCCTTATATGTTATTCATATCAAACCCCTCAGCAATAAAGAAGATCTGTAGGACCAATAAAAGTATATTCATCACTTCTACCATTGTAGGAGGTAAACTTGAGCTGGCTCTCTGGTCTGCCATCATAGCCAGTTGAGTCAGTGAAGTCTGTGCTTTATCCACCCACACACAGGTGTGTACTTTGGAGATGAACTATCCCCTCAGCCCCATGGAAGCTAGTGGTTGGTTTTTCATTGAATCATAGAGTCATAGAATCATAGAATGGTTTGGGTTGGAAGGGACCTGAAAGATATAGTTCCAATCACCCTGGCATGGACTTGGATACCAGGTTGCTCAAAGTTTGGCCAAAAAAAGGAGCCTGGGTTGGTTTGATCACATACAGATGCCTTATGGAGGTGTGCAGTATGTAATGTGACTGACTTCTGTGGGAATCTGCAGAAGTCACCCTACCATGGAACTGCATGGGTTTGGGGTTTTTTTTGGGGGGGTGTTGGGTTTTTTTCCTATTGGGAAGTTTGCTACGTGGTGGAAATGACTCACTGACAGATATGCAGTACCAGATACGTACATGGAAGTCTGAGGCACCAGCTGTGTTTGACATGCTAGATTGCTACTGATAAATGAAGGAAAATAAGTCAAAAGAATAGAGAAAATATGAGAACTCATATATCCTGCTTCATAGTACTTTGTTAAAAAATGAGATATGTCTACCATATTAATGCAGCAGGCTCTGAAAACTCTGTACAGCAGTATATAGATATACCTTCTGCATTAGCAGCATCTCAGAGCAGGACCATTTTTATAGGATTTAGGACCACCCTTCTTACATCCTGTGAGTTGCAAGTCACACAATATCACTCAGTTGCCTGCAATCAGATCATACTAAAGAATTATCTTGAAAAGCATCCAGCCATGGCTGGAAACAGCAGGAGGCTGAGCTGCCTCCACTCCTCCTGCTGACTTGTTCCAGTAATCTAATCAGTCTCCTGGAGACTTGGAGAGACTGGTAGATCTTGCCTCTACTTTAAGCTCGTTTCGTTTCAGTCTGTGCAACTTCTCTTACTTTGTAATTTTTTCATGCCTCCAAGAAGTACCTCATTCCTCTTGCCTAAGAACTTACAGAAGCCATATTTACTAATAACTTATTTCATTGTGAGATATTTTCTTGCAGCTCTGTATTTATGGTGTTGGGCTTTTTTGCAGTGACAACTTCCTGGTACAATTTTTCAGCACCGCTTTAAAAACAGGATTATCAGGCCTACTGCTCCAGCACACATCACTGCCACAAAACCAAGCAGAAATCACATCCATTCTCTTACTCTCCTTCTCTGTGTATGTCTGATGATCATATCAGTGGTTTCATTTCCCCCAGCATCATTCTCAAGGTTAAAATTCACCTGTGCTTCCAATACTATCTTTAGATCTGCTTTGGTTTATGATTCTAGGACACAGGTGCTACCTTTATCCATTTGCATTTACTTTGAATGGGTCCAATTTACAAAATGTTTCATCATCTTTTTCTTATTGCCTAGTCACACAAAACATTTAGGAGTCTGATGATCTTTATGTCATTGGAAAGCTTTAGTTTTGATCCCAAAGGTGCTGATAAAAACTTGGGTTTGGATCAATCTCTGTGAAATCCACTAGGAGATCTACTGATTGATAAAATCTACTCACAAGCAGAGTAAATAAATTTTTGTCTCAGTTAGTGGCTCTTTAATCCATTAAAAATTGTTCTTCATGGGATATTTAGTCTTATTTTATTTAAAATATCATGTAGTAATAAAAGCCAAAAATATCTAGAGTATGTTCAAGCTAAGCAGCCTCCTTAGTCAGTAAGTTTACTGCCATATAGAGGACATCAGTTTTGTCAGATAAGAACTATTTTCATATTAACATATCATTAATAGCCATGAATTGCAGCCCTAGAGTTTTGTCAGATAAGAACTATTTTCATGTTAACATATCATTAATAGCTATGAATTGCAGCCCTACCCTCGAGCCTTATTTTTGATTAATGAACAAGTCTCTTTTTCATGCGAGCCTTATTTTTGATTAATGAACAAGCCACTTTTTCATACAAATGGCTGGTTGGCTTTAAGCCTATCTTTGCATTGTCTTGTTTGTGCCTAGTAAATATTGGCACAGAATTAACATTTTTCCAATCGTTTGTAATTTCCTCAGTCTTGTGAGATTAAATGGAAATATCAAGGAACCAGAGACCACATTTACTTTAAAGTGCCCAAGTCTAAGCTATCCAGATCTATTGCTGTTTCATGTTCTCTGAACAGGCTCAGAAAGTAGCTTGTCATCCTCATGTGATCTCTGGGTATCATTCTGTTTGCTCCCAAATACAGACCAGAACCATACTACCTTCATTGTGGCTGGCATTTAATTTGTTCCTGATATGCTTAAAAAAACCCTCTGTTTCTTCTTATCTTTGGTCCTTTTAACTCTGGATGGTGTCCAATGCCTTCAGATTCCCTTATCAACCACCTAATTAGAGAGAAATCACAAAACATACTTCCAACCTTTTCATTTGTTATCTTATTTTTAAATTTTTTCAATTCATTGCCCTTACTCGCCAATTGCCCATTTAACTAAAACTGGTGTGTTGTTTTTTTCTTTTCTGATGATCTGACACATTCTTCATAAATTAAGTCTAATTGCTATTCCTGATGACTCTTGCTTTTCATTCTTTTAGTGCACTTTTACTTGTAAGACATGAGTTTATAGGCAAACCTCACTGCTTCCATTTCTGCTATGGGCAATGTTGAACAAGCAATAAAAAGAGTTTGAAACTTCAGGAGAAGTGTCTCAGCATACAGACACAGGATAGCTGTGAGAAAAAACAAAACCCAACTAAATGTTATAAATCAGTGCAAGTAATCTATTGGTGATTTTGTTAAAGCATCTACCTGAGGGCATCAGTGCAGTGCACATGGCATTGGTTTGGTTATTGCAAGTAATCTATTGGTGATTTTGTTAAAACATCTACCTGAGGGCATCAGAGCAGTGAACATGGCATTGGTTTGGAGAATTGAGCCACTGCCTGACCTCTGCCACTGGTTGTATGACCACTGTCAACATTTTTCTGCATCTGTCCTTTGAAAATTAATAGGTAACAATAAATAAATTGTATAATAAACATCTATGTTTCAGAAAGTTGCAGATGCAGTCATAAATCTGGTGTTCTGAAGACTTAACTTGCAATGAGAAAGTTTGCTTCTGCAGATTTCCCCTTGTTTGTTTCCTTTTAAAATATGCAGTTTCATAGGAATGAGGAGTTTGGTGGTTTTTTACTGAAGGAAGAAAGCATCTTTCTTTTCATACACTGCTATTTGTTTGCTTGCTTTTTTAATATGCTGCTGCAATGGATTTCTCCTCTTTTGTGGTCAGTGAAGAATCCCACAATGTTTTGCATCAGTCTCCACACTAAGCACCAGCAGCACAGCTTGAGCCACAACTGCTGCTCCACAGTAGAGAGCAGAGAGAGAGCTAATGAGAAGCCCTGACAGGAAACCTCTCTCAGCCACAGCCAGCCAGGTGTTGAGCAGTGCTGCTCTGCTGGGCCTGATGTGGTAGCACAGGTGAGTTTACAGAGAAATCTTGTCTTCTTTTGCCTCCTGCTTTTATGTCTCTGAACTACTCTTGGTGTGTTTTTACTGACATGGGCCCTGCTATGCAAAACATGAACATATGTTACCACACATTCGTGTTCCAGCATTGTAACAGGTTCACAGAATTTTTTTGAGAATCACCTGTGACAGAAAAATGCTGATTTTTTAATGACTAAATGGAGCTCAAATAAATATACCTGGAATTCCACGCAACAAAAGAAAGAAACAAATCTCTAGAACCTAGACTTTCTTACAGTGAAATTTCAAAGGCCAGGAGACAGCAAGGCTCTTCTTCTATTTCTCAGAAAGACTGAAATAATGCAGAAAGTCTTACAAATGTTTCTATATCTCTCCCTGTGTTATGACAAGGTCAAGTTAAATATTTGCATTGCTCAGCTCTTATGCTGTGTCACCATTAAAGCTGCTGCTGAGCATGTTGTGACTTACCAGCTGTGAAGGCAATGCAGGAGACACAGAGGCCAGAGGAAGCTACTGAAATCTGTGGAGGATTTCTTTGCAGATGATAGGATTACTCCTGGCAGGTCACGTTCCTCTCCATAAAGCAATCACTGGCTGATCTTTCAAGGGCTGAGTGCCATCAGCTGTGCTCTTCTACTCTGGAACACTTTTTAGGAAACTATTAGAAAATGTGATTTTTGTAGTCTTTCAGATTAATTACAGTTTGAACATTTGTTTAAGAAACTTAAACTCATGGCTGTATTTCCTGACTGTCCTCAGCACTTTTTAAAAATGGGTATTGTTCTGAAGATGCTGGAAAACATGTTTTATTGGAAATTCTCTTGAAAAGTTGCAAATAACATGTTGTCAGTTCTAAGTTCTGCATTTTTTTCTATATTTTTTTTCAGAGGCCACTGATTAGTTCCACATTTATGAATGCTTCGATGATTTCAGCTAGTAGGGTGCAAAACATGAATGGCAGCAGCAAAAGTCACATGATTTACTGGTTGACCCCAATCACTGGGTGATGTACTTGTGTGTTGCCACTTTCCCTTAGTGAATTTTGGGGAATACATTCCAACTGCCAGAAAACATAACCCAAAAATTTACTTTCAAGTCTACTTCCTTGATCATTCACTTCGACTAAATACCAATTGTAACCTGTACTTTCTTCTAGAGTGAGTAATCTATACATGCAACACAAAACCTGTCACGGGGCATAGTTCAGCCTAAGGGCTCTCTCCAATGACTAGAGTGTGTAAGACTGCAGTGTTTGTGGCTCCAGCCCTCACACTGCATCCTCCAACACTAACAGTCCTCCAAGGCATGCCAGGTCTTTTGGTGGTCCATTCCATCAGAACACCCCTGGTCCACAGAGTGGTCCACAAAGAGTTTCAAACAGTTCAAGCAGAACTAATGCACACAAGTGGATATTGATATCTTAGGGGCACAGAGCACCTGATGCCCAGAGAAGGCCAGTGCCAAGTGCTATGCAGTGTGCCCACTAGAAAGGGCTAGCAGTGAATGATGTGGATACAAGTTTTCTACACCATTTGGCTGCTGGCCCATATTCACTCCTTGAATGGCTATAATAGATAAATTTAAAAATATACATGCAGCCTTAAATGTCTTTGCCTTGCCCATGCAGCTTCTAAGTCTTCCCATTTGACTCTTCTGTGTCTAGTTCTCTAGGCTTAAGATAGAGATTTTACCTTTCTGTTCCTCATAAAATATTCAGAGTAAGCCTTTTTAAATTTAATTTTTAAACAGTATATTTCAATCCATGTTTGACACACAAAAATAACCCACTTGATTTTTCACTAAGCTCTAGTACTGTAGAATATACCAGCATCCATAAATGGTGAAAGAGCCCTGGAATCCCCAGCAGTCATCCAAACAAAAAAAAAAGACTGTTATTATCACAATGTGTAATGGGAATGCTATTTGAGATACATCATACTCTTTACATACTGCAAGAAGCATCCTCTGGTGCTTGAATCCCATCATTTCCCTTGGAAAAAGGTCCTGGAATCAAACCCACAAACCTTATGTTTAAATAACATTGTAGGCCTGGCTGCAACCCATGACAGTAATGAAAATGCTTAATTAAGGTTTCCAGTTTACCCATATTTTTACTCCACATTGCTTGAGTATTACAGCATATGTCTCACATTGTAGCTACAGTGAGATCCCTCGGGGACTGAAGAGTCCCTCCACACCCAGGCAGTCTGGGTGAATCAGAAAGGATTTTATTAGCTCTTGAACTTATTATTTCTGTGGGTTTCTGAGTGATCTTTAATGTTATTTGAATACTGCAATCTGGAGTAGACTCTGGCTTTTACAATAACATTCCAGCCTAAATATGGCAATGCTATTAGCAAAGCTGTTGAAGACTAGTGATTCATGATTTATTTTTTTTCATTCTATCACTATAACATTCAAAGATAAAGCACTAAACAAAGGTTTTAGGAGACAGGACTTTCTCACAAGGTTTCTAGATGACTTTGGGCAATCACCTAGATCCAGATTTAGCCCAGGTATCTTTGATTTTAGGCTACCTATTTTGTCAAAGCATGAGAAAGAAAGAGAAAGAAAAAAAAGTAGAGACTTTCGGAAAGTTCATCCCACATTAATAGGGATTGGCCAGGTGACTGATCTTCTCTGAAAGCTGCAGGCACCTAGTCCAGATGTTTTCCTGCTTGGGAAGCTTTGGTCCAGTAAGTAAACTAAATAAAAGAGATTTGGGCATATGTCTCCTGACAGCAGATCTTTAACTGGTATATGTTGGCCTTTGTGCTGTCAGAAGCATTGAAAAATGTTCCCTAGAGAGCAAGAGCCACTGCATCCACAGTAGCTCAGATGCTCTGGTGCAAGTCTTGTCTTGCATATGAGATGCATATGATCCTTAAACTCACATAGAGGGTACAGACTTCACTGGTCCATGTGCATTGTTTTCATAGGATGATAGCTCAGATCAGTTTAAACTGAAAGAGGGTAAATTTAGATATTAGGAATAATTTCTTTACTGTGAGGGTAGTAAGGCACTGTCTCAGGTTTTACTGTGAGGGTAGTGAGGCACTGTCTCAGGCTGTCTGGAGAAGTTGTGGGTGCCTCATCCCTGGAGGTGTTCAGGGCCAGGTTGGATGGGGCTTGGAGCAACCTGGTCTAGTGGGAGGTATCTGTGCCTGTGTCAGGGGGGTTGAAACTAGATGATCCTTCAGTTCTCTTCCTCCTCAAACTATTCTATGATTCTATGATGACTAGCCTGACTCTGGTGTTGCTCAAATGAATGGCATATCCCAGAAAAACAGAACATATCAGCTGAAGACAAGCTGTAGCTTCATAGTTGCTCTTCTGGTTCCTGGCTCATCTGGCCTTGTCCAAGACTGCAATTTGTCAATTTAGGTCCTGCTGCTCGTTACAAATTAGTATTTACTTCACACACTCTTTTTTAGTAACAACCTAAGTTTATAGAAAGTTTAATATCATCTAAATGTGAAATGTTTGGCTTTACAAAGCTTCTTCAGTGCTATGTTACATTTTATTGACAATTGTATTTATTTTTACAGGGACAGTGTTTTTCTTTTCCCACATCTTGTAACATGACTAAGACAGAGACAGAGGATTAACCCTTCTACACCCAGACCACTAAAACCAGCCAAGCTGCAAAGCTATAGACAGACTTTGCTCAGGGAAAGACCACTAAACTTGTGAGACTTCTCAAGAGCAGAGGCACCTTTGTACAGAGGGGACAGATTTAGCTAGAAGCTTGTGCCCCTAGTGAACCCAATGTAATAAACTATTAATATAAACATGTTTATTATGTCTTTGCTCTGGCAAATTCATCAGTGAGTGCCTTCTCCTAGCATAGTCCTACTGAGTCTAGAATCTAATTTGAATTTTGAAGCTAATTGCCATTCTGAATGGGTCTCTAAGCTATGTCTATGGCAAGTGACAACCACACAGCCTATGGTTACCCACATATGCTTTAAACTGACTAGGATGAGGATCAGCATCCCAGAGTTCTAGTGTGGATTTGTTACCCCAGACCAGCTCACTCCTAGGTCATTGATAGGCTGCTGCTAACATCCAAAGGGGAGTGCTGGTTGGCATGGGCCAAAACTGGGCCAGATTTTGTGCCAGTAATTAAACTTTAGGCAGAACCACAGCACAATGAAGCCCGTTCCCCCATTTTAACACTACAGCTGTAGCTGTACAAACAAGTCTGAATCTAGCCTGATGTTCCAAATCCTGATGAGTGCCTGCAAGTTAGCATAGATACTAAAAATTCCAGAGGGTCACACTTTATTAAGACCTCATGTTATTTCATGAAGCAGTGTTATTCCATGGCAGTGGAGACTCACATTTTTACAAGACATAAGACAAAGAGGAGTTGGTTTGCCAAGAAGGGATGTGTTCATTACTGCTCCATATATGCATCACAGATGTCTCACAAGACAAAAAGCTAAGATTGTTCTGCAGCAGTGCAGATAATTTATGTTCCCCTTCCTCAGCTAACTGTCCTTCCATGATTACAAAATATTTCCTTCTCTTTCCTCCTTAAAAAAAAAATTTTAAAAATAATAAAAACACTGGTTGGGATGCTTGGTGGGATGATGGAATGTCTGTTAAACTGAAATAGGGGACTGTGCTGGCTAAATATTGATGCATGGAGTGTAACTTCTATGTAATTTGTCATCTTTAAATGTTTAGCAGCTGCTCCTCACACAGGATGCCCTCTGTCCCTGCAGAGTGAGCACATAACAAAGCCTGTGGTGCTGAAATATTTTTCATTCTGGGATTTAGAATGTTTCTTCTCTTAGGGCAGGATATAATAAAAAAATTAACCATGGATGATTAGGAAGTGTTTGGTGAGAGTGGGATGGCAGGAGGTGTTTTTGTACTCCACTGAACCCCCATTCCATGGTGGATTACAGATGGTTTCACCCTGAGATGAAATACAGACTTGAGGTCCAAAGGTAGAACCTGTGTTTCCAGCTTGCATTTCTGAGACAAAAATATGGGGGTTTACTGGAACTAAAGCAGCTCATGTCTTCCAAAATAAACCACAAGTCCAGTCATGGGATGAGAAGTCCACCATAGACTGAAACCATGAAAGGATCTAATCAGCTTTGCATTTTTGCATTTTTTTTTCTCATTATGAGGCCAGCTAAGGGCAAACCTTTTGTGTTCTCTTTTTATTTTTGGTTCTTTATGACTGCTTATAGGTTATAGGCTAGAGAGGGTTTTTATATATGACTCTATGATTCTATTGTAGTTGGATTTGAATTTATTTGGGCAAGTTACTCATCTGTGACTAATTATATTTGTTTTAATGTCACAAACATGTTGTTCTGGAAGAGCTTTTCTGTATTTCTTTCTTTTTTTTTTCCTTACTGGGTGGTGAATGTGAATTTCCCCTAAAAAAATCCTAGCCAGGGCTTCACAACTTTTATTACTGAGTGTTTATTAATCAAAATAATTTGCTCAGGAACTAGGGATAAAATTACCCTCAGCTAAATATCACATATAGCCAGAAAATAAAATAAGATATGACTGCAATCTGCATTGTTGTCCATGCTCCAAGTGCTGTTCTTCAATAACACATTATCTTTAATAACACAGTATCACAGTCACAGCATGGAGGACGAGCATGTTACAGTAAACAGATTCTTTCTCTGCTAGTCCTTCACCAGTAATTGCAATTCCACCACTGATTCAAAAACCACAGGCCATGGCCAATGTTAATATGCACCACACTCAGAATTTGGGACTGCTTTCATTTGCCTGCCACATTTTTACACAAAAAATTTTGCCTTTTCAAGCAAACCATGACGCTTAGAAATGTACTTTTATTTAAAAGACCAAGCAAGTCCTTATAAAATCACATGAATTCAAAGCTGTCTTTTGTAGACAAGAAAAAAGATGGGTCTTTTAACAATATAATTCTTTGTCCAGTTTTATTCTTACCAACTGACAGTCTAATCCTGTCAGTCTTGCTAAATACTAACATAGGATGGAGAGCAAGGCAGAATTCAACAGCTTGACCACAAAAAAATTAAGATGTCCAAGCTAAGCTAATCACAGACACATTTCAGAGTCAACAGAAGAAGACAGGGACTGGGGATTGAGACAATTTATTTTAAACACCTATTTTAGTACGAGAACTATTTTCCCCTGGCTAATCCTGTCAGTCTTGCTAAATACTAACATAGGATGGAGAGCAAGGCAGAATTCAACAGCTTGACCACAAAAAAATTAAGATGTCCAAGCTAAGCTAATCACAGACACATTTCAGAGTCAACAGAAGAAGACAGGGACTGGGGATTGAGACAATTTATTTTAAACACCTATTTTAGTACGAGAACTATTTTCCCCTGGGATGAAGAAATTGAGACAATTTATTTTAAACACCTATGTTAGTACGAGAACAATTTTCCCCTGAGATTGACTGAAGAAAAAGTCTATCTCAGTGTTTAGAATACACACATAACAGATGCATAATCTAATTATTTTAGGTGACCTTAATCCTACCCTATATGCCTTCAACAGAGCCTCCACAAGTCATGGCATGCCCTTCAGCATAAAAAGGTTCTGGGAAAATATCAACCATTGCAAAAGGCCAGAGCAGACACCATACATGGAAGAGTGCTTCAAAATAGCATGGAAGTGGGCATAAACAATGCGTGTCCTCCGTGCAAGGACAAATTCCACCATCCCATTGCTGTCCTGTTCCTGAACTTTGGATGTTGCAACCCTCTGGGATCTGGTAATGGGGCTGAAATATTTCACTTCTGAAACCCGTTCCTATAACACACATGGTCATCTTAAAATAGCCTAGAACTGGAGAAGTACTGGAAGGGCAGTATACCCAAGCTGGAAATGTCCTAAGACTGAGGATTGATTTTCTGCCCTGTGCAAGTGATTGCCACTTGCAGTACATATACATACCATAATCTTTGGAAAACAGAAAAACACTGAAAATCTTCACCACAAGCTCACCCTGGCCTGATGCTGAAGCCAAACCACAACAATGTACAGTAATGGGTGCTTTCTGATGTTATTTTTGCTGTGGGACAGACAGGGACTAGCTCAGAAGCACCATGGTGAAAAAAACCCACGTAATTGCCTTGAAATTGGGTCTAGAGGGAACAGTTTCCTGCCTAAACCTGTTGTGCTAATTATAGTCCTGAAAATGAACATGAACTCTGACCTGCGTTTGCAGACATAGCTCAAAGACAGCTCTTGGCCCAGATCCAGTAGTAATCTCCAGGCAATGGGTCCCAGGGTCAATGAATCACCAGTAAAGCATATCCTCCATTTGTACATTGAAAGAGGTGAAAAAAATGCTGGCTAAACAAAGAGATTATAAAACAAATCTGTAACACAAACAAGGTGGATGGAAATGCACAAAGAGTAAAGATGGCAGATGGATCTGGTGAAAGTATATTGGTCTAAACACAGCTGGAACATAAAGTGTGTTTTGTAATTAAGATATGAAGCTGAAGGGAGTCCAGCTTCAAATTCTGGTTCTTGTAGACACTTGTTTCATATTTTACTTCATGTCACTGATTTGATTCTTCAGAGCTTAGGAAAAGCTTCGAAGAACTGCATCCCAGGTCCCCTTCTCTCTTCAAATGGAGAACTTGCAATTCTTCCCTGTAAATCTCACTTTTTGCCGAAGCTTTTCCTCCCCCATATGATAGTTAAAATATGTAGACATAGCTATACACTTTAAACTCATAGCATAAATAGAGATGGCCATAAAACTCTATGATGTGAAATAAAGAAAATGTATTAATAATGATTTAAGTAAGTCATTTAAATGCATCAAAAGTTTAATTTCCTGGGGGTATTTCAGCAGTGGCAAATAGAGATGAACCTTCTTGGATCGTTGGTAGTTATCAAGCATCCTGAAACTGTAGTTTACTTGATGATTTAGATCCTATAACTGAGGTTCTGTGATTGAAATATAAACAGGAATCATGTTGTTTAAAAGGTTTGAATGTAAAAAAAGTACAAATGAAGAGAACACACATTTAGTGTCTGTCAGCCCATAAGAAATATGTCTTGACATTTGGATCAGCAGTGACATGCAAATTCACTGGAACTATCTCCTAAATTAACAGACAGATAGGCTAATAAGTGTATAAAACACTGAAAGAGGCATTAACTCATCTTCTGACTTTTCCTCTAATGTACTCATACTTTATTCCATCTCCTGTCATGTCAACACTGGGTCTGAGATGAAACCCCAAGAATCCCACCATGTGCCTAAGAGCATTGTTCAAATGCTTCTTGAACTCTGGCAGGCTTGGTCCCTTGACCATTTTTCTGGGGAGCCTGTTCCAGTGCCCAACCACACTCCAAGTGAAGAACCTTTTCCTGATATTCAGCCTAAACCTCTCCTGACACAGCTTCATGCCATTCCCTCGGGTCCTGTCACTGGTCTCCAGAGAGAAGAGATTGGTGCCTGCCCCTCCATGTCCCCTCATGAGGAAGTTGTAGACTGCTATGAGGTCTCCCCTCAGTTTCCTCTTCTCCAGGCTGAACAGACCAAGTGACCTCAGCTGCTTCCTATATGGCTTCCCCTCTAGACCCTTCACCACCTTCACGGCTCTCCTTTGGATACCCTCTAATGGCCCAATATCCTTCCCATATTGTGGTACTCAGAACTGCACACTTTAATAAAGAAGCATTTTTAAACAGGCCAATTCATCCACTGCAGCCACTCACAAATCTCATTTAGTTTTCTTTGTAAGCCTGACAGAAAGCACTGTAGCCAAGGTTGTATGATTAGACATTAAGTGCTAAGGGCACTAGGCTTTTCATTAAGGAGGGTTTCAAAAGCATCTGATTTCAAACATGTTGTTGAGCCTCCTAGCTACATCTAAAATGCCTAAAACATATGTAGGACTATGCATTATTGATTTATTGATTTCAGACAGAAATAATGAATGGAATGTGCTAAACTAAAATGAGAGTCTGACTTTAAAGTCTTCAGGCTTTTGTAGGGAGAGCTGATAACTTCGTCTTCAACTTCAAAAGGGTAATTGTTATGCAGTTCCAAAATTCTTAGCATTGACAAAACTGAGTACTATTTGTCAATGCTCTGCACTAAGTACATCTGGCAGTGGCATAAGATTCTGAAAAATATTGCAGCCAGGACAGGATTACTGGTGTCTCGTCTGTTACTACAGGTAACTGGGTACAGCCATCAACACTACTGACGTGATGACAAGAGGAAACATACAAGAGTGGATTGCTTTTCTAGCAAAAGTTTCTCTGAACTTGGCTGCGTAAAAGATTGGAGTAAAGAGACTGTTCATCTTCCAGGTTTCCAGGTTATGTTAGTCACACTGAAATTAATAACACTTAGAAACAAAATGCCTTCTTGCAAAAACACAAATTTAACTTTGGTAAAAATGATAAATTTTCATTGGTGCAGATGCTAAACATGATTGAGAATACATCTGTTTATCACATGAGAAGCCACAAAACCTCTACTACTGGCATTTTCTGGATTAGGGAACAAAAGGAACATACGGCCATAGGCATGATGGAATTTCCATCACAGCAGACCAGAAACCCATGTTTTCACATCTCAACACGAAAGAAAAAATGAACACATGCCTTGGAATTATGAAACTGTGGTTGAATTTCCAAGAAATCTTAGCAGCTGTGATTGAGCCAGCTGCCTCAGGCCAGGAATCCTGGTGTGAGCACATTAGATGAGGAGAGAGTGTTTGGGATGCTTGAGGCAAGGAATGTCTTCAGGCTCAGAGAGGTCAGAGGAGCTGCTCAGAGATCAGGTCAGGCTGCTGTGCTGGTGAGAACGATGTGGAACCAGGTCACCTGCCAAAGGGTCTATGACAAAAAACAGTCAGGGATGAACATAGCATTAAACAAAACAACAACTCCTTGACATCATGCAGGCATACCTGGCTAATATCGTTGAGCCCTAGAGTAGTCAGGCAACAGTGACTCTCAAGAAAGAGAGTTCTCAAGAAATGGCCCCAAAACTGATCTTC
Organism: Acanthisitta chloris; assembly: GCF_000695815.1. Taxonomy (NCBI): domain Eukaryota; kingdom Metazoa; phylum Chordata; class Aves; order Passeriformes; family Acanthisittidae; genus Acanthisitta; species Acanthisitta chloris. The sequence goes on along the minus strand of NW_008690012.1, from coordinate 2,756 downwards.
AAGAGAAAGCCTGAATTGGAAAGGTATCTTTCAGCTGTGTTTTCTATAAGTCCTTGCTTCTTTCTTAGATCTTTCTCTGTCTCAGATGCAGATACTCAGTTGTAGCACGGCGCAAAGGTAGAATGACTCTTCATATAAAAAAAAAAAAGAAGGTGAAAAATCAAATCCTGACAAACCTGTCCAAAAATCCTAATTTTTTTTCAAAATGTATTCAAAGCTCTGACTTAGGATGGGTAAAGGAAGAGGAAAGGGGGGGGGATAGGTAACATGCTGACTGACATGTGGATTGTCCTTACAACAGATGGGACTGTTAGGATTTCACTTTGATGGTTCATCCCAAAAGAGAGTCAATCTGAATTGGGATGTAACCTGCTCATACTGGCATTTTAGAATCTCAAGCTACAATGGGGTGACTCACAAACAAGCCTCAATAGCTGATGATCAGTTGGAAGACTTTTAGGTCATGAAGCATCTGATCCATGAGGTGCATCAGCCCTGGGAGAAGGGCTTAGTTCATGCCCTAGGCTGCTCTGCCTCTCCTGCAGAGGAACATGACCAGCCAGAGGCACATCCTCTGCCAATGCTTGTGGGTGGGTGGTCATTCTCTTCAAAAGGCTCCAGAAAAATTTTGTAAATTATAGGGGGAAAAGTTAGATATTATTAATAAATCTTAGAAAATGGAGCCATTTTCTGTAGTTGCCTCTTTCTATTATCTGCAGTGGCTACAGCCATATTAGTGAATTAAACAAAGATGAGACCTATCTCTGGCCTCCTACCATGATGCATCTTCTGTGCACCCCATAGGCAATTGCTCCTGTGTTTCCTGGCCCTGGATTGTCACCATCACTTCACACCATCCTCCCTTTCACAATTATTAGTTCTGAGGGATGATGAATAATACAGGGAACAAAGGAAGAGACAACATAAATATTTTTTTGTCAGGACAAAACATTTCAAATTACTTTATAGGTGAAGACAAGAAAAGATTGAAATCATCCAGACATTTGGAGTAGTAGTGAAACACCTGTCCCCATATTGTTGGTGATTTCTTGCAGGATGATGAAATGAGGACCTTAAAGCAGCTTGTAAAAGCAAATTATTCAGGGAGTCCTGTTTGCTGTATATAGTTTTTCCCCAGTCACTTAAGGAAAAAATGAAACTCATATTTTCTATTGTGCTTGCTACTCTTTGGAACTGAATACTGAAGGTATTCTACTATTTCAAATTAACAGTCTGAAGACTGAAAAATTTTGCCTTGGTCTTTGTGATGGAAGTGTGACTGCATCCTCCACAACAAGATCTCCTCAAACAGCCAAGGGCTTATGCAAGAAGGAATACATTGCCATATCTTTCCTCTTTTTTCTCTTTTCTGCCTTTTGTGCAGCAGTTGGTTCTATCAACACTTCATTTTTCTTCATTGAGAAACAACCTTTAATCCCAAGGACTTCTGAATAGTATCCTGAGACTTTACAGAGCTTTGAATGTTTGGATTCCTTCAGCAGAGAAGGAAAATGAAAGAAAACTTCAGCTCTTCATCTGAAGGCTGTGTCTGACTCACCAGCTACTGGATGACAATCTGGAAACTTTTAAACTCTCCTGACAATATTGGCCATTAATAACTGAGATGATGCATGCCTTTCTGAGACTGCCAACAACCTTGTCTGTCCAGGCTTTAGTCAGGACTCTGTAGATTATTTTTATGTCACTTAATGCTGTTTCTGCAGAGGACATTTCAGTTAAGAAAGTTATTCCCAAGAAGACTCTGAAAAGAAATGGGAAAACTCAGCAGGTCTCTGTGGAAGGATGTCTGGCTCCATAGCCCTTGTCAGCTCACCCAGTACTGGTGCAGAGTCTCCTAGTTCCTTCACTGGGATTGTGCTGTTGATCCATGGATCTCTATGTCATCTGCAATTCCTTTAGGTGTAAGCAAGCAGAGTGGTGCTGCCTAGAAGAATGACTGAGAAACCTTCCACTGCTAAGTACTTTTAAAGTATCCCTGAAGCTACTAATGGTACTCTGTGTTTTGGGAATTTAAGATAAGAGGTCTTGTTGCAGCTCTCAGCATCTGCAAGTTATTTCTGTACTCACCATATCTGCTGCCTGTCTGCATAGATTGCCCCAGAGCTGTAATAAAAAATAACTTCACATGCCACTAATCCTGCAGGTTCAGATTACAGCCAAAGAAACAGTGCCCAGTGAAAGCAGCAGCCACTGGGGCAAAACAGGTGTATGAGTACATTTGATGGTCTCACACTGTGAGAGATGAAGAGATGATGATGCACAAGAGAAAGCCTTCAGAGTGTTACTGAGCTGTTAGCTGGGCATTTAAAAGTGGTGTAAAGACTTCACAATCATGGCAACCAATTTGCACTATATCTTAATAGGATGAGAAGCTATTGTATGTATGTGTGTCTATATAAAATGTACTGTTTCCTAGCAGAGACTAGTATACTGCTCCTGCCCAGGATTTGCTGAAAAAGCTCTGCCTTTGGCTTTCATTTAAAAGATACTAGTGAGTGGCAAGAAAAGTGGCAGTTGCACACTGCACTTGAAGGAAGACTTGGCAAATAGCTAATTATTTATATCTTCCTGTGTAATCATAGCAATATTTCATAGAGTCTCTGGCTTGGCTGCACCATGCACACCCTTGAAGGGAGACTTGTACTGACAGAGGGAGCCTCCAACCTGCTGGGCATTTGTGTTCAACTGGTCACCATGCTTAACCCAGGCCCTTCTTCTCCTCTTCCTCCTCCTCC
>NW_008690011.1:40614-40867 GCF_000695815.1 Acanthisitta chloris | reverse complement strand
ATATACATAACTGAGAGAGATAATAATATATATATAATCATAGAACTGCTAAGATCCCTTCAAGAGACCTTGAAGACAACAGAAAGAGGATGAGTTTCTTATCTTTTGAGTTTTCAATTGGTTTTTTTAGAAACAACAGGAAAAATTCTCAATAGGAGTTAAAATTATAAATTATAAAAAATGTGGGAGCTCTTCAGTTTCCTCTGAAGATAAGTATGAGCTGGCTGGAGAAATTGTCCCTTGAGCCTTCAAA
>NW_008690011.1:4632-40529 GCF_000695815.1 Acanthisitta chloris | reverse complement strand
AAAAAAAAAATTACAGTTCCTGTGAAGAAATGCATTTTTAATTGTAATGGAATTCTATTTTTATAAAAAAATAAATTAAAATGTAGAAAATGGGGAAAATAAATTCACTTTAAAAAATTTACCTTTTTAATGTAAAAATTTGAACAAAGAAAGGCAGGAAAGGGTGAGATCTTCTAAACTTTGCTCTCACTGTTAGGGAATTTTACTGAATGCAGCAATTGAGAAAAGGAGAGTTTCAAATGAGCTCCTGATCTAAATTAAACCCTAACAGTGACAACAGTACGAGTTTGAATGCATAAACCCACAATTACCTCCCCAAGTAATGCTGTTTTTCCATCTGACTCAGTAATCCACACGTTTTTCGCCATTCCCCTGTCGTAGGTTCCATATGCACTCCCATTAGCAAGTTTTTGTGTACTGATAGCTGGATCCTAAAACAAAATTAGAAAACAAAAGTAAAAGCAGAACCCAGGATGAACTCCATCAATTATTCTAGGCAATAAATGCAATAATTACATACAGCAAGCAAAGTATAATCATAAATAGTTCTAATGAGGGTATTTACAAGGGAAAAACAGTCAGTAAATGCTTACCAAGATAATAATATATTTTTGTCCATAGTCATGCATGTAAGCTGCAAAGTCAGGGAGATCTTGAAAGTTTTCTTTGTCATAAGTAAAGTCTTTTTTTCCCTCCATGTAGTCAATATCAGTGACTTGGGCATCCTGAAAGAGAAAGGAGTTCAGCTTTAACAGGAGAAGTGATATGCAAAGATTTTTTATATTAGTCCAAAATAATTTGCTTTTACAATCCTTGTTTGTTTTACAGTGATTTTACTCTTGGGACTTCATTGCAAATTTACTGTTGGGACTTCCCTGCAGCTTGGCAGAAAGTTTGTTGTCAGGACCATTTGCATCTCACCTTGCACTTACAGCCCTAATTAATGGTTCTGACACATCTTTTCATGCCTAAAAAGAGCTGAATTTAAGTGAACAGAATTTAAATGAATGCATATATTGACATCCTTTCAAATAACCTCTGGACATGCATAATCCCTGGATCTGATGCTGGAGGATATGGCCTAGGGTTAGGGGTTGCAACAGTGACAGGTGAATGGTTGGACTCGATCTTAGAGGTCTCCTCCAACCTTGATGATTCTATATGTGGCCATATTGTTGCAGTTCCCTGACTTCCAGAGCTATCCCTTTAAATCCAAAGAGTTCTTCCACACCTCTTAGCTTAATATTAGGACAATTTTATTCTATTTAAGCCATCCAGCTAGTGTCATCTAAAACCTAATTTTAAAAGGTAGTTGTACTTTACCTTTGAGTGTCAATTAGGAATAATAGATGGTTCTGTAATTGTCCACAGGACAATAAAAACTAGTATCTCATGGATTAGGTAACATGAGGAGGTAAGTGGATGCAGTTGGAAAGTATAACTGAAAAGACATTACAACTAAGTGCTCAAATAACACTTAGAGCAGTTTAGGCTGCCACCATGTCCACATTTTGATAGTGGATCTGCCATTAACATGCACAAAATCCTAGGACACCAGAAATTTCCCAATTTAAACTGCTGGGAAATGAACCAGATGCAGAACACTATGGTCGGGATCTCTGGGTTTTTCCTCCTGCAGAGCTGTGCCCTCCTCAAAGCCCATACTTACATAGGGGAGTCCAATAGCTCTATTCCTCGCCACAACTTTCTTCACCTCATCCAGAGAGCCATAATTCCAGCGGCTGAGCTGGAAGCCCAGGTTCCAGTAGGGGGGCATCATTGGCAGGCCCACGAGCTGCAAGGGGAGAGCAAAAATCCCACGTGCTGTCAGTGTCCATTCCCCTAGATCCATACTCCTCAAATTCACTTGAATAATACACACTAACTGAGCATGATACACTAAACTGAGAATTCACTCCCAAATGCAGCATTTTCCTATGGGTTTTAAATCTATTTGAATAAATAAAAGAATCTGGGAACAAGGGCCATTCTTTAAATGTCACTGGAACATAAGCAGGTCTCAAGAAATACAAAACATACCAGTCATATCTTATGATCATAAAATCATGACATAGCTATAACCACACTCTCTATCCTACAATATTGCCTTATAAACAGGATTTGGGCCTTATAACATTGGGCAAGGAAACACAAGTTATTCCTTGTAGACCATCTCTAACTCTAATGGCCACTGTGTAAATCATTCAGGCCTTATAGACTGATGAATTTAGCAGCCACAGAGTTCTTGGGGCTTAAGCATGGTATCCACTCCAGCATCTCCTGCAGAAGTAGTGCTTACATTTCAGCTACCTATAACAGGTCATCTAAAAATATATACACCTCACCTTAACACAAATTTAGCTACTGCTAATGACAGCAATCATATTATTGGCATACTAAGAGTTATTCTTGGTTATATACTGAGTCATGTTTTCTGTGAATAGACAACAGATAGATAACAGCATAAACTCTGTCATAGCCAGAGACAAAAGAATTAAAACAAATCCCAAGCACTTAAATAAAAAATCTGCTAAATGAATAATCTCTGTAGCTAAAGGTACCTTCAGGTACTCCTGGACTACTTGTTCTGGAGTGTCCCCCAAGAGGACGTAGAAATCAAGGATGCCGCCGATGGTTCTGTAGGTCACAGCTGGAGCAGGTTGCACCCCAAACTCTGCCACACAAGAGTGTACAAACCCAATTCTGAACACCAGAAAATTCTAAAAGAGCTGTGTCATTTGCTAATCGATGGTTAGAAAAATTACATAAGAAACAAATGCAACCAAAAATACCTAAGGAACCTAAAACTAGTCATTCAATGTGCAATGAAGGGGAAATGTACACAAATTACTCATAAATGTCCATATTTCCATCCCTTTCAATCCTACAAAGAGAATCAGAAGAAATCTAGTGGTTGAATCTTTTATCTCTTAAATTTTAGTACAACTTTCCAGTCCGAAGATGTGCAGAGCTCTGTAAAGCACAAATATATACATATTTATTGAAAGGGACCAAAGGACATTTATTTGTAAGTATTGCTCACTCTAAATTTAGTCTCTTATTCCAGTGCAGAGCTATAAACCCTTTGGATAGGTTTCTGACCCTCAGTTTTCCATCACAGTCTTCCAGTTAACTGAGCAACTCACGATTTGTATAGTGTATGTGGAATCCTACTAAACACTTACAGTTGTTACGACCATGAGAAATCTGAGGCAGCATCCTTTAAAATGTTCCATGCCACATTAATTTTTAAGAAATGACATCTACATCAGCTCAGTTTCTATCCCAACCCATCAGATCATTTAAAAAAAAGATATTGAACTGCAATGTTCAGCGCTACAGACAAAGTTTTCTTACCCATGGCATTGCTATTCATTAGGAAAACACCAAAGGAGGCTCCAGTCTTGTCTTCCAAACACAGGAAGAAAGTTTGAGCTCCATATAAGTTATGCATTTCCTAAAATGGAAAAAAGAATAAGTAAGATGATTAAAATCTAATAACAATACCTGTTCTGGGAGAGTTCAAAATATATCACAGGTAGAACTTGAAAAGACTCAAAGTAGAGCAAACAACCAGAATTTCAACCCTGACACTTTTCTACTGCTTTTTTTTCTCTTTTCTGGCATTCTTCTCCTTTATGAGAACATTTTCCACGCCTAAAATGGAAAAAAGAATAAGTAAGATGATTAAAATCTAATAACAATACCTGTTCTGGGAGAGTTCAAAATATATCACAGGTAGAACTTGAAAAGACTCAAAGTAGAGCAAACAACCAGAATTTCAACCCTGACACTTTTCTACTGCTTTTTTTTCTCTTTTCTGGCATTCTTCTCCTTTATGAGAACATTTTCCACGCAAACAAAAGTTTCCACACAGATAAAAGCAGATGTGATGGATCTTCAGGCAAGTCAGCAGATACTGCAGCACTATTTCTGGGCAATAGATGTGCACATCAAGTGAGCAGCAGAATTTCAAAGGTGCTTTCATCACTTTTCACCATAGATTAGATTTTACATCTGATCTGTATTTCTATTAATCCTGCAGGATAATAATTTTTATGGCTAATCTATGGAAATATGAGTGTCTTGCTTCTTTTGTATTTCCTTTCTAAGGTGTTTTTCCTTCTGCTGTTATTAGCAACAAAACCCCTTAGAGGTGTTAACAACTGCTGCAATAGTTGTGCTGTTTTTCCTCAAAATAAAACTCAGATCAAATTTACAAGAAACAGAATGTGAGCAGTTTGAAATCAGCCCACCTTGATTTTCTTCACTGTTAGCTTAATTTACTGAGTCTCCACTCCATGGAGCCATTCAGCTAAGAACTATCTTCAAACCAGAGAAAGCAGTGAGGAGGAGTTTCAAGGTAATGGGTACAAATCCAAAATTATTAATTAACTACATATAGTCCCTCTCACCCCCTAACTTCTGTGCATATAGCTTCTATTTCAGTGAAACACTGAATTGCTCACTCAAAGTAAAGACCATGGGTTGGTGCTCTATGAAACTGAGGTAATAGTGACTAATATTCTTGCAATTATCAAAAAACGAGTCTATTAGAAATTTAAAGAGACATTCAGAAAAACTATAGAAACAATTGACAGCTGACATATTTTATCTTGTAAAGAAACAGGTGCTAAGGAGACTGTTCCCATCACTGATGAACTACAAGCTGTTACTGAAGCAGCATGTGCCATCTGAACTGAACCCTGCACACAGCAATGCATTAGCACATACTGATATTTATTCTGCTTATCAGTGGAAACTGAAGACTCTCATCTCTCAGTGTTTATCAATTGGCTTGCAACTGCACACCAACACAGAAATCAGAAATCAGGGGACATTCATCTGTACCATGGAGCTTTTAGTAATAACATGCAGGGCCTGAAAAGGCTTTGGGGAAAACTCAGCTGATACATTAATGTGTCTACCGCACCAGAGGTTTGGGTCAGGGAACTGCAAAACTGAGGTGAAATAAACCCGAACTTACTGCAGAGGGACCAATATCCCTGTTGAAAATTGGCCAAGTTTTCCAGTTAACATCGTGCCGGTACTGCTTATGCACATGCTCTCCCACTCCATAGATGTTGGCGCTGGGAAGTTTGATGGATAGCTGTAAAAACTGGTCAGCATACTGCAGGGGGCCTATGCTTGTATCAAACCTGATGAAACAAGGTAAAAATAAAAGGGAAAAAAGAGTATTTTACTAAGAATTGTAGCAATAACTATTTGTTTGAGATTCAGATTGGATGTTAGGAAAATATTTTCCTCTGTCAGGATGGTCAGGCACTGGAATATTGCCCAGGGAGGTGGTGGAGTCACCAATCATGAAAGTGTTTAAGAGGCCTCAGGATCTGGGGCTGGAGGATATGGTTTAGGAGTTACAGCAGTGACAGGTTAATGGTTAAACTCAATGATCTTAAAGGTCTCCTCCACCTTGATGATTCTATGTTTTTTAGTTAGAGTTGGATAGCAGGATCATTTCTCCATCCAGATCTTTCAGGTTGTCTCTACCGACGATGGCAATAGATCCAGCACAACTCTGACTTTTTGGGGGTCTCAAGTGGGACAAATGCTGATGAAGTTCACAGACTTGGTAACTATCTGGATAACTAAGGTTTTGGCTGTGAACTACAGTAACACAATGGTCCAAATTCTTTCTTTTCCAAGGAGGTCTCCCTGTGCTTGGGCTGTTTAAGACTCTGGGAAAAGCACTCAGCTTGTGCAAACAAGTTTATAAAGGATTTCCCTCTGAGGGGCTGCCCTTATATCATGCTAACAACAACTTCCTTTGAGACACTCAAACTCAGAGTCCAATACCATTGTGAATTTTTTCTTTAGAGGCCAAAACGCAACCACTTTTATCAAGTTAAACAGAACTCTGACTCTTTTGAGGGCTCAAGTGTGACAAATGATGCTGGAAGGTCACAAACTTAGCTGAATAATTAGGGGTTTGGTACATCCTCGCAATGTTTGTCTCTAGAGACCAAAATGCAACCACTTTCATCAAATTAAACAAAGGCCTAAGGAAAAGACAAACAATATTCCAGAGCTGTTCCAACACTATTCCGTTGGACCAGGTTTCTTATTCCCCCTCCATATACCTCTTTAATCAGTCATGCACTACTGAATACCAAGTTCATCTTCCGTGCTCTCTATAATTGCAAATCAATCATTACAGAGGATTCTAAGCAAGAAAACAATACTAATAAGAGCAAAAAGTAACCCCTAATTAATTAAACTTGAAGCCTTGATAATCCAACTGGCCTAGCACTGTGACAGGTAATCATTCTTGGGCTGATTTAATAAGCATGTTCATCCTGACACTTCCCCTCTCTAATGACTATTAGAGCCACACCAGTGGCTTGGGAGGGTTGGTTTATTTATTTATTTAGTAGAACTTAAATGGGGTGAAAGAACTCAATGTACAGTCTGTCAAATATTTTCCTTATAGCCTAAAATGAGCAGTTTAACAGTGGCTCACACCAGCAATTGTTGGATGTCATAATTTTAAAGGGCGATTGGCTTTGGTGATTCAGGGTTTCAACCTGATTATAACAAAGAAGATGCAATCAGGAGTTTTCCCACATGATTTCAAGCACTGGCAAGGAGTCCTTCAGATAATAAAATTCATGAAATTCATGAAATAAAGTAGCTGTAAGGATTTCCCTGGCATTGGTGAAATGTGAACAGAGACGGACCTTGATCCTTTCAGACAAATCTCTCCATATCAGAGAGTTTGCAGCAAAATCCTCCCAAGAGTCTTTGCACAACATCCATCAGTCAAAAGAGAAGTAGACTGTGTCCAAGAGGACACCTCACACATGGCATCCTGTGTGGCAACATCAGCTTTCAGAGAACACTAGTGACACCCATGTCATGCAGCACGAGCACCAAGGTTACTTACAGGACTTTGCCATTGCTCACTCTGGTCACTACGATGCCAAAGGGGTTGTGCTTCAGTTCCACCTTGTAGCTTAAGTTGGAGGCTGCAGATCCAGTGAATGATTGCACATGCTCATGAGGGACTTCAAACCTCTTTGTGTTAGGGTCAGTGATCTGCACATGTTTAAAGAACAGAAGTATTGGGACATTACAAACTAATCCTTACTGCAAATATTTTCAAGCATTAACATATAGTTCTGACTTGCGGTATTTCCACCCTTATCCCAGTCTGCTCTTCGGCTTTCATTGTTCTTCACTTCCAACATTACTTACTCATATTTACTTTCAAACCTCTTTGTGTTAGGGTCAGTGATCTGCACATGTTTAAAGAACAGAAGTATTGGGACATTACAAACTAATCCTTACTGCAAATATTTTCAAGCATTAACATATAGTTCTGACTTGCGGTATTTCCACCCTTATCCCAGTCTGCTCTTCGGCTTTCATTGTTCTTCACTTCCAACATTACTTACTCATATTTACTTTACTTGACTCCTCAGCAGGACCCCACCACAGGATGAAGTCTCCCACAGAAGCAGCTGCTCAGCCCCAGAACCCACTGATACCCACATTCATGGAAAAGACTGTGAAGTTTTCCACAGAAAATAGAAATCATTGGAAAACCTAATGTGATCTGTCAAAATGATTGAGAGATATGACCAGGCCATAAATAAAAAGTAGATAAATACATTTGTCCCCCAAATGTTCCTGTGATGAGGACAAATGGTAGACAATCTAAAAGCTGAGCTTTTCAAAGGTCTCAGTGATTTTTCATGCAGAAATCCCACCCTGCTAAATGCTTATTAATCTGATGCAATGGCAACAACACAGAGGACAGAGAAAGGAGCTTCAGGGGGAATCATGAGAGCTCTTCAGAGGGATCAGTCCAGCCCTCCTAACCTCACTGCACAGCAGCGGCCAAGCTCAAATCTTGTAGAGAACATGAAACTTGAAGCAGCATAGGAGAAAAGATTTACCTTGAATCGGAAGCGATTTGCTGTCTGATACTCCCCCGTGAGTAGAACAGTCTCGATGTCTTTTCCAAAGAGGGAAGGGGATGGAAGCCTTTGTAATGTAGCCTCAAATCCTTGCGAGAAAACACACGTTATTATGTTGAATCAGACACCAACACATGTATGAACTGGGGAGCTGAGCGCACAGCTTACCTGCCTTAGTTGGTCTTTGTGACCCATCCAGTTTGTAGCCATAGTCTGCAGAGAAAAAACACCAGGGCACACTGGTTTCGCTCTGGGGGCTCCAGCAGCAGCCACGCAGGGTGCAGATGCTCTGAGGAAAGGACATAAGAGGCACAAATGAGCTGGATTTACACATATAAATCTATACTAAAACAGTTAAAATGCCCACGAAGTGCATTTTACCCCAGAAATCTTAATCATATCTGCAATCAGATCAAGTTCTTCTCTGAACCTCTATTGAGTGAATTCACAAAACACACTAAACAGGATTTTTGCCTGGATTCAGAGTAAACTTGCTTATTACACAAGAAGATCCATCAGGCAAAATGAGCATTAGAAAATAATTGAAAGAAGGGGAACTTAGATTAGATCTTAGGAAGAAATTTTTCCTCTGAGGGTGGTGAGACACTGGCACAGGTTGCCCAGGGAGGCTGTGGCTGCCCCAACCCTGGCAGTGTTCAACATCAGGTTGGATAAACTCTTGAGCAACCTGTTCTGGTGGGAGGTGTCCCTGCCCAGGGCAGGGGGTTGGGACTGGATGATCTCTAAGGTCCATTCCAAATCCTTAATACTCTATGAATTACTGAAACATTTGAGCTGTAACAGATGCAGCTTCAAAACTGGAGAGGTAGTAGAATTTATAGCTGGCTTGACATCTCATAAGCACCTGGTTAAACATCTCTACATGTATAATTGAACATCATGTATAATAGCTACATTTTCAACTAAATTTCCCATATCAGAAATGTTGTGCAGAACCTGAAATTGTGATTAATCAACAAATAAACCTATGGCTTCAAGCCTCTATCTCAGTGTAGTGGCACCAACCTTTACACTTCCATTCAGTAATCTAATAGCTGAAATTGCTTCGCTTTGCTGTTAGAAATTAACTTATCCACTTGCTGTGAGTGTGAGTTTTATGTTTCAAGATAAGATTTGGGCAATACACCAATAAGGTTTCACCCATTTTCTCACCTAAAAAATTCACCTTACTATTTAGGGCAAAAGGCAGTAGTAATTCAAGTTTCACTGAGGGCAAAGGGCAATCCACCTTGAACAACTTCAAGGCTTTCCCCTCCCCCTGCCCACTAACAGAAGCTGTTTCTGCCTTCAGCTGATTGTTCTCAAATGCTTTTTGTGTTTGTGCCATGCTTATTTAAAATATCCTGCAGCTTGAAACAGGTGGAGATGGTCCAAAATCTTCATTACTGTTGCCCTTGGTGACACTTGATTTGGGGTTAGAGAGCCCGATCTGATCAGTGCAGGTTAAATTATTCTCTCAGCCTCTGAACAGAGGAAAGATAAGGCAACTCCAGCACAGGCAAGTGCTGAAGAAAGCACTGAGGGAGCTCACAGTGTCACTGGCTTGGGAAGACTCAGCGCATTTATTTAATAGTGATTGCACAGAGCACAGAAATCACCTCAAAACCACCCAAGATAAAACTCAGATTCACCAAATGGGTAAGTGCTTGTCTCCATGTCATGGATTCAGCACATCAGAAAACATGTTTGCTGCCATTTTCATTAGGTTCCGAGCGAAAAACATGGTTGGAGGAGAGATATAGTGACTCATTTCCCCGCATATTGATCCACAAATCAATGCATCTTGTAAAGCTGTGAAAAACCCATGCTCGCTTTACACCTTCACAAAACCACAAGAACTCCCTATTTCCCATTTTCTAAACCGTTGTAAAGAAGGAGAAGCACCAATCTCTCCCATGACTGCAGAGATCACAGCTTTACTCCCTTACTTCATTTCCTTCATATATAGGGGAATATCATAAATAGAATCACAGAATCATTAAGGTTGGAAGGGACCTCTAAGGTCATCAAGTCCAACTTGCCACTGCTGGAACCCCTAAACCATATCCTCCAGCACCAGATCCAGATGCCTCTTAAACACCTCCAGGGATGGTGACTCCACCACCTCCTTGGGCAATATTCCAGTGCCTGAACACCCTAATAGGGAAAACATTTATCCTAACGTCCAATCTGACCCTGCCCTGTCTCAGCTTAAGGCCATTCCCTCTAGTCCTCTCCCTGCAGCCATGGCTGTTGTGACTATCATGCAATGCAGAACCACTTGAACATCAGATTTTCCTAAGGCCTGGCAGCTCAAGCATCTGCATTCCCAACTTTCTAAGCATCCACAACTTTCTAAGCATCCCCAGTTGTTCCTCATGAATCCTTCTTGACTATTTTCAGTGGTTACTTTACAGCCCAGTGACATTTTTCTAGCTAGATCTTATCTTAGCAGATTTGTAAGCCGCAGCTCTGTATTTTTGTGCCACATTGAGCTTTCGGTACAAGGAAATAAACACCAAAGTTCAAGATTGGGTACACCTACACAGGGAAAGGAGCATAGTTCACCAAAGACATTGGGAGGCTGCTATAAAAGCTATCATCTAGTATAAACAAAGATATGATCACAGGCTCTGAGCTATAAAACCAGTGTAATAAATATCAACACCAAATAAAATCAAAGAAAAGTCAAAGCTTAACTAGCAATAAGCCTGGATACGAGGAAACAGTTTACACTGAGGCACAATATGAACTGAACACCAAGGATTAACGGAAGAGCTTGTCTATGTACTGAACTAAAATATGCTGTAATGTGACCCAAACAGACCCATACCAGCAGGATATTTTGGGAAGAAAAAGACTGAAACGAAAACAACAATGCACATTGCCCAAGCTCTCACAGGTCTCACTCTGGCCTACACTAGCACTGCTCATGGTAATTCAGGTTTTTACTGGTGTGTTCTGTTTGTCTAATCACAGCTCATGGCAATTATCCACAGCAGTGTATAGTTAATAAATATCTACTTTCTTTCATCATAACTATCTTTGCCAACCATGCAATCAGATACAATTTTTTTTTCTTCTTCTCTCTCCTCTCTCAATCTTTCTCTGTCTCTCCTTCTCTCTCTTTCCTTCTTTCCTTCCTTCTCTCTATTTTTCTTTCATTCTTTCTTCTATTTGCTTCTCTCTTCTGCAATCCTACTCATTTTCATCAGACATCCTTAATAAATAAAGGCATCAAAGCAGACACTGACTTTTTCAGATGAGCTTAAGCAAATCATAATTTTCCCAGCTGTTGTTTATTCTGGAAACCATTAATGAAAACCACTACAGAAGAGGAGTGAGGTTACTGTAAGCAGGTACCTGTAGTTTTACAGCTCTGCTGGTTTGTGGATTAGAATAATCCAAAGGACATCCAGATTGCTTCCAGGAGGAAATGCATACAAGAATGAATGGAATCACAGGTGGGACTATGGCCTGTACAAGGCTGTATCAAACAGCTTTCCTTAGGGCATGGATCAAAGGTGGTACTTATCTCTAATCCATCAAATCTGCTGCCTGGACTTCACTAAGAAAAGAAGATAATCAGGAACCATTTATTCCAGAGCAAGTAGCACTGATGTTCCAATCTGTATCCAGCCCTACTTTTCTGCTGGGATCTCTCATTCGATAACTTTTAATTCTTTCTTACAATCAGGCTTACAGTTGCAAGCAGAGCAACACTGTTTCCCTCCCTGTATGATGGGTGCAGCACTTAATGTGGGGTGACTGGTTCAAAGGTAGTAATGAAAGATTAAAGTGATCTGCATGATTTCTCCTCCCATGGTGTGCCTGCTCCTGGGGCAGGGAAGAAACCAAAAGAGGAGAGGAACAGGCTGTGATTTGAACCTTTACTAACCTGTCCCCTGCAGGACTTTATTGAACTATATATCCATAACAAACCCCATGGCATCACAGAAGCTTTAACAACTCTCATTTCTGGAATCAGACAGGGAATTTCCACAGAGATTGAGGCAGCTGGTTAAAATTTTTTTAGACCTCTGTGATTGACACAAACATCCCACATTATAATACAGTCACTATTTTTTCCTCCTAAGCTGCACCCAAACTAAGGACAGATTCCAGGCATCGCCCATCTTCCATCAGAAAATGAGGACATCCATTATAAAGATTAAAATCTTCCATCAGAAAATGAGGACATCCATCATAAAGATTAAAAATAATTATAATTATAATAGTTTGAGTCTTTTAAGACTGATCATCACAAAATTATTCTGAATGTGAGAGCACTGAACAATTAAGACCATCAAAGAATGGTTTGGAAAGGACCTCAAAGATCATCTACTTCCAAACCCCTTCTATGGGCAGAGACACCTTCCACTAGACCTGGTTGCTCCAAGCCCCATCCAACCTGAGATGATGCTTCTCACTGGGAATCTAAACTCAGAGATTCTTAAGCCAGAAAGTCATTTCCATGCTGTGTGCATTCCTGGATAAGAAACATCGAAACCCAGAAAGGAAGACACTGAGACCAAGACTGGTTCTGAGCGGAAACTGTGACCATGTCACTGTACTGCTTGATGTCTGACTAAGTTTGTTGCCACCTATCCCCAAACAAAACTGCTGGGGAGAATGTTGGCAGTGGCCTTCAACCTTTGACAGCAAAACGCTCCTGGGGCCAGAAAGATCAGACTTTCTCTCTGGGCTGAAATGGCTTTTACAGGAGTTGAACTTCCCTGCAAGATGCTCGGGCATTTCCAGATAAGAAAGTTTAAGGAAATTACTAATAGAGTAGAGACAACTTCCATTTTTGTAATGAAGTATGAAGTTTTATGGGATAAAAATCTATTTTCAAAGTTTTCTAGAGTGTTTCCAGACCTCTGTTGCTAGTTGATCCGGGATACAGTCAATTCTCTCTTCTACTGGTATCTTTGGGCATCGTGGGGAAAATTCTCCTAGGGAAATAAATTCATGGGTTATTACCAGGATCTCTAAACTGTAGGAATAACTTGAATACCTCTTAACTCAGTAACTGCTTCTGCTGGTTCTTTCTCACCATCTTGAAGCTCATAACATATTTCAAATGAGTATAAACTAGTGGGATTCATTTTTACCTTAGAAAAATTACACATAATTACTTGAGACAGCACAACTTCACTGTAAAATTTTAGAACATATGGGGTATAATGATAATTTTCTTCCTTAAGGTGTATATTAACCCAGTTTTCAGTAACTGCTGTAGCTCAATATTGCTTCTTAAGAAAACAGGGGCCAAATTAACATTGGAAGGACTTTTCTTGTTCTTAAGTGGTGCTGTGCTGCTGTCAGGGTTCTCCTTCCCCTGACCCACTGCTTTCCACAGGAGCTTGAATTAGAGCATCAGGTAAAAGCACCTTAAAGCTCCATTAAGATGTTCCATTAGATTCCAGGCTTGTTGGATCGAATTTAAGGTGACCTCTGGGCAGCTCTAGCAGACAAAAGAGTACACTGACAGTTACTTTACATATTTGGGAACAGTGTATGTGTTTGGAATGAGGACTGTGAGGTGTAGAAATGTGGCCTGGGGCTGAGATGCACACACAGCCCCACACATGCCTCTTTGCATTAGCTGCAATTTCTGCACTTGGACTCTTTGCTCAGGCAAACTCGTGCCAGACACAGGAAAATATGCAGATCTGAGTCTGTAAGGGCAGCTTTATTAAAATACTGAAGTGTTTGCCTTGTATAATCAATTGTTTTTATTCTTCTGCCATTTTCACCTCCAAAAGTTTTGCTCCAGTCCCTGTGTGCAAATGGAATTGCCCACACCAAGTGAAACTGTGAATAAAGCAAGTGCACTCTAGAGATCCCTGTAAGAAAAGGGGTTATATTAGCAAAAACTATTGTTGGGTTTCGGGGTTATAATGTATGTTCCACACAATTTTGCTGCTCCTACATAGTCTCCCTAATTCCATTTCCTTTTATTTTCAGTGCTATCTTGTTTTACACTTGAATATTTTGACATGTTCCTAAAGCAAGTCCAATAAACAGGAAGAGATGAAAGCTTTTTTCACAACAATAAATTCTGAGTCATGCAATTGATTACATTCAAGAACTGGTAACTTTACCAATATTATCTGTAGGAAGGACTGAGCAGGATTCAGCTTTGGATAATGATAAGCACAGAAGAGTGAGACAGAGTGCAGAGCTGAGCAGTTCTCACTCAGGGTTTTTGCTCTGGTCCTACAGCAGCCACGGCAAGTACTTACCTTGAGATTTGACTCCAGGTGTTCCTGATGCTAAAAGGCCAATGAGGACACAGAGGATGATTGTCACCAGGCAGAAGAGGGGAATGAGGCTGAGCTCCAGCCCACTGAACTTTCTTCTGGCCATCTAGACACAGAGAAACATCATTGGTCAAAGGAAAACACAAGTAACAGCTTTGAAAACTCTATAAATTACATTAATAAGTTATTAAATTAAAACATTTAGAAGTGATTCGGGTTTGAAAACACATTGCCTAATCCTGAGGTATGCATCAAGCACTCCTTAAGGACTATGTGCAATAAATCTCCAGGACAATTCACACAGCACAGATGACAACACTACTACACTAGTGAGCAATCACTAAGAAATCCATTTGGTTCCCTACAAACCACTTTACACACAGAGAACAATTTTCTCCTGAGATTAACTATGGAGTTTCTTATATCTTACTTTAATTCCTGAAATGGAAAAGAAACAAAATCCATTTGTTTTTCCACATTTGTTTTTCCTTATTTAGAACAAAGACAACTATATCCTGTTTTATAAAGGAGGTTTTGCTAAAAATGTACTTGACTAAACCACTAATGAGCTCTGACAATGTGCTCAGGACATGTGGGAAGGGCAAGACACAGGCAACAGGGGAAATTACTTATTTGCACAGTGGAAGAACAGATCATGTTTGTAAACCCAGAGGATCTCATAGGGGCTGCAGCTCAGTGAAAGCAGAAGAAACTGTCACAAGAGCTACACTGGCTGCTGCTGAAATCACAACTGAAATGGGGGAGCATAAATAGATGGAATCAGAGCCTTAACTGCTGGGTAAAACTCCTGGTTTTCCCAGAATTGTTTTTTTCCCCCTAGAATTGGTTTTGGTTTTTTTGTGAGCAAGGTGTGCTGTGCCAAGGGAGCTGTGCTGGCTACAGAACCAGCTGCTCAGCCCCATGCAAAGAACACCATAGTCTCATTAACACTGAACTGTGCACCAGCAATAAAACTAATTCAAGCTAAACTCCAGCATCCAGATCAATACACATTGGCAGCTACTACTGCATTTAACATTTGGTTAAGAACATTTAACCTTATCAAACAGCCTTAAATAAGAGAAATTGGTTCTTTCAGTTTAATGAAGAAAGTGTGGGAAGACATGAGTGTTGCACTGGCATATCAAAACATTCTTACATGTTTTAGTGAAGGCCCATATAAATGAAAACTACTTTAGAAGATTTTTGGGCATGAAACAACAATTTAAGTCATTATATACTCTTCCCTACCATTTCTTCCAAGTCTAACCCATCAACCTATATGTATTCTTATCTCATAAAGCTCATTTACAGTGTTTTCCCATACAATTGCATCACCAATCAGTTCCATCAAACAAATGTTTTCTGACCACTAGGATCATAGTACAGCTCTTTTCACATAGGCCTCTCCACCTCCCCAACTATATCTTTGCATTTCAGTTCTTTCTTCTCATGGTCTTCTCCCAGGACTCTGGGATTCTGGGATTCCAAGATTCTGGAACTAATGCTTTATGATATATAAATATAAGCTCTGTTGCATAGCCAGCAGTGAGCAAAAGGTCTCCAGAAACATGGATACAATGAAATGAGTGACATACCTTAGAGCCCCTCTGGTTGCTTCATCTGCTGCTCTTGACTGTAAAGCTCAATATGAAAACTGAAGCTTTATGTTCTGCTCTTATCAGTTCATTGCAGTCTTTGCAATCTGAGCAGCCATCGGACCAGCCAATGGCAGGTACAGATATAATTACAGGTAGATTGCAGACACTCTTTGGACTAAACAAACTCATTGTGATTAGTGCAGCCAAGGAATGGTTGGTTAATTAATAATATTTTGGTTCAATGTGAAGCATTAGATTCTGAAAATGAGAGAAGAGGAGCCATAAAATGCCAGTGAGCTTATCCATGTTGCATGACTATGGTTTTTATTTTCTTTCCGTATCTTTGTTACAAGAACCTTCATGGAACCTTCACATTCTTTGTCTATCATTTCTTCTTTAAGCACCACCAGAAGTCATTGAACATTCCCAATGTGGAAAAGAGCTATTAAAATGGTTAGAGGAGAGAATCAAATTTATGACCATTAAAACTTCTATTGGAATGAAGTGTAAAACATTCATTCAAATATAAACAGATTTGATGGGATACTAATAAGAACTGCCAAAAGCAGAAAAAAAAGATGAAAGATTGACATGGAAAGGAGTTTATAGGGAAGAGGTTTTAATCATAATCTTAATATGAAGCTTTCACACCTAACTGGATTTTGTATTTGTCTCACAGAAGATATAAAGGATCTTAACAGAAAATCTTTATTTTTCAAAGGACAGACTTCGTTTCATACTATTAAAGTATTTACAAGTTATTTCTAAATATATATATACACAAGAAATGGCTGAGAAGCGCCACTTGTAGTTTTTGAAGTGGTCATGAATTTATTCCACTTTTTCAACGCCTCACTTTGACTGTGAAGTGCAGGAATGAGATGAGTCCTTTCAGAGCACAGAGGGGATGGTCATCTTTTCCTCTGCCAGCACTTAAGAAAATCAATCATACACACAGGGCACTGAGGCTCTCCTGTGACCATCCATCTTCATACACATCAGTGCCACCACTCTCAGTGACTCTGGGTTTGAAATGATACCTGCTATTTAGCTATTTCACCCCTTTCATGTCCACATGTGCCCAAATAAGCTGTGGAAATATTGCTAAACATGCTGCTTTGATACGAGTTTATATATAAATGAGTATATATTGAAGCAAAAACAATGGTTGATTATGAAGTCATCAATGGTTTAGGAGGCCTGAGGGGTTGATTTGATGTATACCTGTTTTCCAAGGTATATATATTTCATTTAACTGTTCCAGGAAAGTACTCAGCCCAGCCCAGCATTTATCCATGTGCTTTATTTCCCCATGCCAGCAATCACCCTGCCATCAAATAGAACCATTTGCTTAAGTGCTTTCCTGAATTCATGGTGCTACAAACCTCTATTATCCATCACCCAGTGAATGTTTTTTGTGCAAATGGAGAGCATAAAAGCAGAGAAGCAAAAGGTCTCACAAGAGGGTTAAGCAGCAGGTTTCCCAGCTGAGTATATTTTCATTAGGCTACAAAGGATATCAGCCACAGAGCTCTCAGGGCAAGGTGTGATATCGAACTCCAAGAAGGAGGAATGGGGAAGGCTCTTCAGTCAAGGATACAAAGACCATAAAGACAACCACAAACTATTAAATCAAGAGCTGGAACAGCATGAGCTCTGCTGTGTCCTGCTTTGCTTTTCAGGAATTAAGAGCTGATTTGTTTCTGACAGCTGGTAAGAGGTAGTGCTAGAAGCCATGGAGCATAAGCTAGACCAAAGAGAATAGCACAGGAAAACAATCTAGGAATAGACACCGTTAAAAATGCACTAATTAAAAAAGATACATTTATCTTTTCGTTTTTAACAAGGTCCATTTTTAATTAAATCACATACAACTTGAAAAACTTGTTAGGTGGTCAGAATTAGCTCCCTGGTTGTATTCACTGTCAGCTGTGCAAATAATTGGCTTTTCAGCTAAAGGTCCATGTTAGGAAGGAGAAATAGCTTATGTTTTTCTAGTTTCATGAGATTTGGTTTTGCATTGTTTTGGTATCAAATACTTGTTATCACTTACAGTTAAATTACAACCTTTAATTCCTGTAAGAATCTGCTTGTTCAGCAGTTCAGCCTGGAACATAGCCATTACTAGGGAAGGACATCTAGCACAGATCCAATGGGAACACACTCCCTTACTCCCCACACGCCATGTGTGCATGGCTGAAACCACTCTGCAATCACAGTTCAGCAAACTGGGAGCCTTCAGGGCAGCCCTGCTCATATTCAAGGAAGGAGAAATGCTGAGCAGCTTTTAGAGGCTTGGAGTTCCCACCAGACACTAAAGTGAGCAAGCCAAAGAACTGGGAAGCCTCAAAAAAAGCATTGAATCATTTTTTCCCCCAAAGTGACTCTGCAGAGAATGAATTTGAATTTATCCAATGTTGTCTCATTTTCCAAAGCACCTCACAATTCCAGATCAGATCCTGTGAGCTTCATCTCAAAGGTAGCTTTAATTTGATAACAATTGACAACTAGAGTAGTTTGATTTTGTTTACTAACCAGATACAGAAAAAATGTCAATGGAATAATTTTATTGTCATGGAAACGTAGAAGATATTCAAAGTTCATTTTCAAAATCTGTGTAGTTCCCCTCAGAGAAATGCAATTAAACATTGTATAGAAACTATCTTATTGTAGATAAATATGTGTCTAAGTGATAGACCTTTGTCCTCATTCAAAGAACACTGTGGAGGGAACAAAGTCTGGCATAATTTAAAATAGAATCCCAGGGTTATTTATGACACCAGTACTAGGCATGATAGTGATTACAAGAATGAGAATTCCAATGGAATATACAGGGTATGGAAAGAGGAAGAAATATTGCAGGTCTGAGTGGAATAGAAGAAATTACCTGTTTTGAATCTCATTACACCAATCATGGCTGAAAGGCTTAGTGTAGTCAGTGCAGTACACATTGCTCAAGTGCTGGTGATGATTCAGTGGGGAAGCCCTTAAATCAGAGGAAAAATGTTATAACAACACACCTAAAAAAAAACCCCAAACACTCTCATTCTTATTTTAATAGCTAGTGAACACAAACAGCAGAAAGTGAGAAGGTGTCTGAATTAGAAGGAACAAGTGTCATGATGGTTTGAACCATAATCATGAATATAAATCACTTGACTATGCCTGAAAATTAATAACTGCTGCTCTTCAAGATAGCAAACAGCAGGTCTGAGTAGAGCCAAGTCTTATGTATTGCCAGCATTTATTATCTACGTTTTCAGCTGAAGAAGGAATTACAAGATTGTACAAAACAGACATTCTTTGGCCATTCGTGCACCAATATGTGGAAATATCAAACTGTGTTTGATACTGTTACTTGATTAAAATCTATTCTCTGCTGTTTGATTCTTTTAAGCTGCAATGAGAGAGAATTAGGGATATTCCAAAAGGCAAAGTGTCCTAGCAGCAAGTGATTTGAAACTCTCATTTGTAGCTGGCAACGTTCATTTTAGAACAGAGTACACTGTCTATAAACAAAGGGAGAAAAGGAGAATTAAGGTTTGCTTCCAGCTAATTGCTAACTCCTTATAGTGCTTCAAATACAAAAACTCCCACCAGGAACTCTCAGCTCCCTCCTCATAGCTCTGCTCTGACAACTCAAGGATGCTCCAAAGAGGAGAACATTGTCCATGGTCTTAAGGAAACTTCAGGCTGTTGCAGCACATTCACACTGAAGCCTACTGAGGGCTTTTGCAGGCTTATAAGGCCCAATAGCTGCATCTGTGCCACCTCCTTAAACTTCTGTGTCTCCTCTCCTTCACCTAGACCTCCTTCAGAGTCAGACAGGCTCTTTAGCAGCAAACCTGATTTTCCCACTCTGCTCTGGGCAAACTGCAGAGCACAGAAAGGCAATCTTGATCTGTGCTTTGATGAACACCCCCAGCAGAGCAAAGCTAAAAACCTCCAAACAAACAGACAGAAGTTTAATTCATTAGTCCTTCCTGTTCCTCATCAAATAGCTGAATTCCCAGTTTGCTGCCTTTTCAGACCAAGCCCACTGTGGGCGCTGGTTTGAAGTCTTATTTCGCTGGGAACAGGTTTTATTCTCAAGTCTTTGGTCACTCAAGTTCTTCAGCTTTGTCAATTCTGTTTTCATGCTCCTTCCTACCTGAAATGTCAGCAGAAAGGAATCTTTGCTTCTGCTAGCAGATCTAGAGGCAGTTTCTGAACATGGACATATCAAGGTAAAGTTTATTGCTTTGAATAAAAAATGGGTATTGCTGCATGTGAAACCTAATTGGTGAAAATTGAACTGGTTTCAGGATAAGAAATGCATCTCAGGTATTAAACCTCTTTAAAAAGATACTCCTTCCTCCTTTGATCCCTTATAAAAGAGGGAAAACTGCCTCTTAAACCTCCCAAGGCATGGCATTACTTTTTTTGCCTTCTAGAAATGGGTATATTCACATATGTATGTGCTTAGCTAAAGCACAACTGTCTAATAATTCATAGGTAAATGAAGTTCTTAGATTTAAGAGCCTCAATCACCCCAGTCTGTATTTAGGCTGTCAAAGTGCTCAGTAACATGAAATCAATATTTATACAACTATCTACTCATGCCAGTTTGAAGTCACATATGCACAGACCACTAGGAAGCCCAAGAGTCTGCCAGTTCCAAAGATCCATGAGTCATACATCAGACAGGTCCAAAATAGTGTTTGGTGCATGTTCTAATGCTATTTAAGAAATGAAAACCAAAAACCTGAGGACTCTCAGTTTCTTGGCTTGTAAAGTTACATATAGACATTTTTACATCCAGAAAGGAAGGAGACTTAGTTATTATTTTTAAATAGGGTTTATATGTAGGTTAATGATAAAAATAATATCAAGTATTTTAAAGTGAAATTACAGAGCTGCAATACTGACAATAACCTAAAAGCAATACAAGACTACAGTTAGTAAATAACACTCGAGACACACCTTATTAAGTTCTAACCTCATTCTCCACCATTCCCAACCTATTACATTTTTTCCCCATATTTTTACTGAACGAAAGCTGAAATGACAGATTGTGTCCCAGCTCTGGGAGTGAGGAGAAGCTAATTCTGAAAGTAGCTGCTTAATGAAATCAGTGCTTTGACCCTTTGTAGTTTTTGTCAAAGCTTGTCTGCTGCCTGTTCTGATGACTTTCCCTGTCCTTGCTGCAGATGGTCCTCCAGCCAATGCTTGTGTTTCTTGCTGCTGCTGAGCAGGAAACAAAGCAAAGCCACTTCTCTTATAAACTGATTCCTTGCCAGTTTTTTATTTAGATATTATACTAAAGGATATTACTCAGCTTTGCATTTCTTTCCAGTAAAAAATAATAGATGTCTATTGGAAGAAAACAAAAGGATTAAAGGCTTAGGAGCTTTTTTTTTAAAGAAAAGGTGAATATTTAATATTTAGATATTTGTGATATTAACTGAAGGTTGTGAATAACACCAGTGCCAAGAATCTAATTTTCTTACCCCTCTGTTTCTATATGGTAATTTAGTAACCACTCACGAGGAGGGTTTGGTCTGGGTAAGTGACACAAAGGCTGCTGCAGCCAAAATTGATCACACATGACCTCCATTGCCACAGTCACCTTCATGTCATTTCAACTCCACAGCCCCCTCTAAATTACAGCCTTGCACCCAGTGCTAATGTTTGTATCACTATGAAAGTTTCATAATACGTTAAGGGGTTGGAATGGACATCAGAGATCACCCAGTGCCAACCCCCTGCCCTGGGCAGGGGCACCTCCCACCAGAGCAGGTTGCTCAAGGCTTGATCCAACCTGGCTGTGAACACTGCCAGGGTTGGGGCAGCCACAGCCTCCCTGGGCAACCTGTGTCAGTGTCTCACCACCCTCACCAAAAAAAAATTCTTCCTGATATCTAATTTCAATTTCCCTCTTTCAGCTTCCCTGGAGCCCCTTCAGATCCTGGAAGGTTGCTATGATGTCCCCATGCAATTTTTTCTTCTCCAGGCTGATTTTGAAGGATTCCAATCCTAAAATGCTAAATAATGCCCTCATATGCTTCTGTCGTACACAGGTGTTCTAGTATGATTCTGATCACACTGATTTCAAGGTTTTCTCTCTAAACACAACAGCTGGAAGCTTGTTTTTTAAATTATAATTTTGCAGTAACTTCTAATCTCAAGCTGGAGTATGACAACATCAGTGCCAGATTTTGAACAAAGCTTTGGTGACCAGCAAGGCTGGAAGTGGTGTTATATAGGTGCTGTGCATCACACCTACAAAAAACAGTGCAGAGGGAGTTGTACTTACACCCACCACAGAGAAACCTCAGCCTTTCTCTTGTGTGAATTTGTGTATTCTGCTCACTGAAGATCTGGTGTCCTCAGTCGAAGGTTACTACTCATTTTCCCTCTTCCAAATATCCTGATTAGAAGATGTTATCCTTTTCTTCAGCCCATTGTACTTTCCTCTGCAGGTTCCATTTATCCTTCCTTGAGTCCTGAGTGAGTTCAGAGACAGAAGCAGCAAACAACACAAATACATAAACTGCAGAACATTTGCTGGGCTGATGTTCTGTCACACCATGGGTACAGCAAACACAACAACAGCAGCTCCAGAAATCAGCAGGTACAGTTTTTCCATGCTCAATGAAGACACAAAGACCCCTTTCCCTCTACACCTTGAGGTATTAACACCATCACTCATTAACCAGAAGACCTACATGTCTTGAAGCTCATCTGAGGTTCTTTAATATCACTGTCACTGCAAGGCTCAGCACCATAAATTTTGACACTGATCTATCCCATTAATATACATTGGCTTTTTTACCTTGTCCTGAAGATGTATTTACAGTCTCCGCATGACAAATCTCTCAGCACTTGTGGCCACTTTATTTCCATGCTAAGATGCTCTCTCATACCTTTCCCTATCCTTTAAATACCCCTGCAAAATCCTTGACTTAAGCTCTTGTGATACATAATGATATATGGAGGAAAACACCTTGGTGATCCAGTCTGGAGTAGAAAGCTGCTTGAACCAGGCACTCCTCTCCTCTTTGATGGCTGCTAGGAGAGCAGAGCTCCCTGTCCAGCCTGCAGCTAAATGATTTTGCAGTTTGAGTGACCCCAAGGTGCACAGGAAGGTCTAACCTGAGTCATGAGCTGCAGAGAATCAGACACCTGTATGTCCCATGAGAGCAGCAGTGAGAATAGCTTTTGAAAAAGTAAAATACAAGGGAGACATGGTGAGAGAATGGCAAGACAGGAGTGGGGAACAAGCCAAACCAAGGGAAAACCTCAGTCATAATTTCTGTAGTAGAAAATTTGTATCTCTACAGGATGCAGAAGTGGCCACAGAACACACTGATAATGTGTTTTCCTGAGGGCAATGTAACTTTGATGACAGATACTTAGGAGCCAAGGTTGCTACTCCGCCAGCAGAAGAAAGGAGTGTCTGCAACATCCTTGGGCAAAGAGGAGAAAGCTATGGATGATGCTAAAGATAAAATGTGTTGATCATCACTTCCATAGTGATCAGCATACAGGAAACACCCTAAGAAACACCCCTGAAATTATTAATCCAACAGCAGCAGCTCTGCAGAGCCTTTGGTAAATAGTTAGCCTTACAGTTAATATTGAACTGCATTACTAAGGAAGTATGTCCAAATAAGGAATTTTTACTAACTCTACGGATTTACCACTGCATCACTCTGGGAGAAGTTTGCTCCAAGGAATTGTTGTCTGCCAGAATAACCTTGTGCTGTCTATAAAGTTTACTAGATCTGTAAAAGGAATTTCATTTCAGTTGCTAATACACTTTTGTCAACACATATCATTAACCCAAATTAATTTTATAATTACTAAATTGGGAAATTAAAGCAAATGAAGTTGTTACTATAACAATAGAAAACTTCACAAAACAGCCCTAATTCATCATAAAGGAAATATGAAAGCTAATGAATTTAGAACATGACATCTTTTCACTAAAGAGTAACTTTACCCAATTTTAGCCTGAGAAGGCTTTTTTGCAACCCTTATTGAAAGCTTATTTCCTGGAACAAAAGACCACACAGCTGGGAAATTCTAGGACAAAGTATTTCAAAATCAGGAATACAATAGGACATTTTTCTCCCTGGACCATCACCAAGAAGATCTCCCAGTGCTATTGTGTTTATATTTGGTCATATCTACTAATTTCATGCTACTGCTGTGTCATGGGAAGGATGATTCAGATTCAGATTAGATTATAGAAAAATTCCTTTCTCTGTCAGGGTGTTCAAGCATTGGAATATTGCCCAGGGAGGTGGTGGAGTCATCATACCTGGAGGTGTTTAAGAGGCATCTGGATCTGGGGCTATGGGATATGGTTTAGGGGTTCCAGCAGCGAGAGGTTAATGGCTGGAATTGATGATATTAGAGGTCTCCTCCAACCTTGATGATTCTATGATTCCATGAAAAGGCAAGTTGGTCTTTAAAAATAAGGATAGACTTTTAAAATAGCTCTGGGAACTTTTGTAAAGTTTGTTTTCAGTATCTTTTTATCTATGAAGGAAAAATAAGTCCTAGAATACCTGAGGTCACTTCTAGAACTTCTGGTTCAAGTTCTGTTCAGCACTATGATATCAAATTTGTATTTCAATAATATTTATCTCCAGTCAAACACTTGATTGTAACATGGGACACTTCCTTGGACTACAACAGTTTTGCCATTGGCTTATATGACATTGTCAGGCAGAGGCCAAAGGAGAACAAAGATCTCTGAATGAAACTGCTTAAAGAAAGCAAAGACTAGTCCCAAATGGAAGTGCCTTTTTGAATTATGTAAGATAATGCTTTTAAAAGACAAATTTTATGCATTAGAAGGATTTTCCCTATAAAATAATCTGTAGTTTATTAAAAATGTATGTAATTAAACTTGCAGAAAGGCATATAAAAATGCACTTAGTTCATTAACAAGAGCTTAATACCAAATACTGCTAAGGAAAAATAAAACTCTCCAAATATAGTCCATAAATTTCTTATTCTCATGAAATTCAGAAATTCCTCAAAAATCTTTCCAATGACAGTGATCTCCATAATTGTGGAACTAGTATCCTACACAGGGATCTAGTCAAATCTTCCACCTAGTTTATTAACAAAAAATAATAGTCTCCTTTGCTTCCTGACTTGTCTTCCCCAGGACTCAGCTGCTGGGACCTCACTCTGACTTTCTTTTCTCTCCACATGTCCTACCAGGGTCTTTGTCCACCTCTGCCTTTACTCTTACTCATAATTAACATTATCATTCATTTCACATTCATTATTATAATAATTATTTTGACATTATTATTCACCCACAACAAAACATCTCAGGATCATCAACAATGAGTTGAGCATTTGTAGCCACAAGTGTTCAAGTGGAGACAGAGATACAGAGGGGATAAAAATGAGAGAGAAAGACAAGAGAATAATATTGTTGGAAAAATGTCTGAGATATATATAAATGTCTCAAAAAGTTGATGAAGAGGGTTATGTAATGTCATTAATATGCAGAAAAATAATAGAGCAAAGGGCAATTGGATACTGTTAGACAATGATGACTCATGAATATAAGGAACTTCTGGTCCCCTTTCTACTAGAAAAAAAACCACACTATTTTCTGCATTTAATAAAAAATATAATGGTTCTCTGCTATATGTATTTGTAGCAGGTTAAAGCTATGCAGAGATATACTTTATTTTATACTGCATAACTTCAGCTTTACTGACTCAAAAAATGTGAGGTATTATCAAATAAATATCACACCCTAGGTGATTATTGCCATTAGAATGAGGTAAATGCTCAAAAGGGCTAAACTCAGGAATGAACTCGTTTTAAACTTTTTTTTTTCATTCAAAAGTCAAATCTCATTCTCTTTTGCATCTTTTACTCATTTTTTGTGTGTTCTGTACAAAGCTTCTACAGTTGTGGCTTTCCACTGAAAGAGAGGAAGCACTAAGACATAACAGAATGCTGAATTTCAAAGGTAGGAAGGTCCTAGTGACAAGAGGCTGGACACTCTCCCTCTGTCAGAAAACTGGAAAGATGAAGCACCTAAGGAGTTCTGTTCATATTTGGAAGATGCTCCATAGCAGTGACATCTTTAACAGCAATAGCCATACTCATTTTTTTTCAGCTGCCTTCAGGGGTGACCATACTGCAGGGTGACCTGAAAGGAGGTTGCAGCCAGGTGGGGGTCGATCTCCTCTCCCAGGCAACAAGTGACAAGATCAAAGGATAATCTCAAACTGCACTAGGGAAAGTTTTGTTTGGATATTTGGAAGATTTTTCTTCACAGAAAGGGTGATTACACACTGGAATGTCCTTCCCAGGGAGGTGGTGGAGTCACCATGTCTGAAGGTGTTTAAGGACACACTGGATGTGGCACTTGGTGTCATAATCTAGTTGACATGGTGGTGTTGGGTCATAGGTGGACATCTCAGAGGTTGTTTCCAACCTAATTGATTCTGTGTTTGACTGGGGTCATGCCGTGGTCAGGCATGAACCATGAGGATGGAAATCCAAGCAGAAAACATTAAATGAAGTAGGACTTACAAATTCTCAGCTCAAGAAGTTATTTAAACACCTTCATATATTTATTCTTCAGATAAGGAGTGACACTAAAAACAGGAGGTCTGACATAATAAGGGAACTAGATATAGGGAAGTTGATAAAAACTAGAGGGAAATACTGTAAAAAATGATTAATTCAAAGTGTCCTGAGAGTGTGAAACATTCCAGTGAAAATAATTTCTCATTCACATGGCATAGTTTCTTTTCCACAGGGCAGCACTCTGGACTTGCAAGAAGAGACCCAAGCACTAATAACTGATGTCAGGGAGCACTTCCAATCTTTATTAAATGGATTGAACAATACTTTGGCAAATTGGGTAAGAGTGGAAACAACATGATAACCCTGAATCTGCATTT
The DNA here is from genome assembly GCF_000695815.1 of Acanthisitta chloris. Taxonomy (NCBI): domain Eukaryota; kingdom Metazoa; phylum Chordata; class Aves; order Passeriformes; family Acanthisittidae; genus Acanthisitta; species Acanthisitta chloris. The sequence goes on along the minus strand of NW_008690011.1, from coordinate 13,791 downwards.
TTAAGGCTTTCAAAGGCCTATGGAAAGGTGTGTCGCAGCGAGATAAAGCACACGGGGTCCGAAAAGGAGACTTTAATCCATTAGATAGTTCCCATATAAATAGCTCTACTCTGCTAGACCTGAAGCTTTCACTGCAATAGGAGTGCTGTTTCCACTTTTTTTCCTTCCCCAGTTATCTTGTTTTACAGCTTTCTCCACTCTAGTCCTTAGCCAGCACAGACCTACATTTAGGCAATTATTTTACTTTACTCTTAACAGAAATACAATATCTGATGGTGGCAAATGTGCAAAGCACAGACATCTCTGAGTCTGACTCCAGCATCTTATTCCACTGCTCCATTTTTTCATTTGTTGTATAATTATGGAATATCTGATGGTGGCAAATGTGCAAAGCACAGACATCTCTGAGTCTGACTCCAGCATCTTATTCCACTGCTCCATTTTTTCATTTGTTGTATAATTATGGGCAATTAGGGCTGAGAGCACCAAGGTCAGTTTTGCTCCTTGAAATGTGTTTGCCATAAAAGTGCTCAATTTTAGTCTGGATGTAACATGTTCAAATCAAAGTGGCACAGAGGGGAACATATGTAGGAGTTTGATTCAGTCAAAGCAAACTTGAAACCTGCTTCCTTCAAGTGGTCCAAATCCCAGAACAGCCCCTCTGTGGGCACAAAAAAACCCTAACTGCAACTCACCCTTGATCCTTTCTGGTTGTGATTCCTCAAATATGGATAAAACACTCCCAGCTGCATCCGGCAAACACACAGCTCATACTCTGAGTGTTTGAAGAAGCAAAAGTTATAATCTCCTGTCTGAAAGTTTAACAGCTGATTGGAATACTGTAAATTCATGGACAGCATCAAGATAAATCCATGGAAGGTATTCATGAGCTTGCATAAGTTATTACAGAGAGAATCAATTCCATCACACCGGAAAGGAAAAATAATTCCTCTGGTATGCTAATGGTTACATAGATAATATACATTCAACAATTAACTCTGTTCCTCATAGAATGGAAGATATCACTCTATTCAGGGGAATTTAGGCTTCCCAGTTGTGCCACCAAGGATCTGAGCACCTTACTCTGCTGCCTATGCTGTTGGTCCATCCTGTGACTGGCATGGAAGCACTGCTGTTCCACTTTCATCAGGGATGAGCATGACCTGAGTGTTCTGCTGATTTGAAACTCAGTCCTGGAGCTCCTGGTTCTGTTCTGGAGCTCTCTGCCCCAGGACTGGGTCAAATCTCTATCCATGAAAAGCAATTACTCATGTCACAAAGTCTGAATTTACCTCCAGATGTTTCCTGTATTCACTAGTAAAGGTTTTGGCTATGCAAAAGCCTCATTACAATGGAACAGCATTGAGGCATTATCCAGAAGTTTCTCTAATGGATGGACAACAGAATTGACACCAAGTTACATTAAAAATTCATGTTCACTTTTCAGTTCCAGGATTTTATGTGTTTTGCATGCAAAAATTCTTGCTGTTTGGAAGGTTTAGTACTAGAATAAATTATTATTACAACATGCCTTCAGTTGCACAAGTACTTCTTAAAAGAATAACTTGGGAGCTGATATTTATACATATCCTTTTTGGGTTTTAAACTCATATTTTTCTAGAAAATTTAAGTGCAAGAAAAACTATATAAGCTGTACAATTTATCACAGTGATTTCTCTTACTCTACTTCTCCAAACAGGAGATTTTTCACTACATTTCAGTACAGACATAATACATAGAAAAGATGGGAATATTCCTCTTCGTGTTAAATTATTTTCTACCTACAGTGCCCAAATCACATGTGACTCAGCTGACAGGAGAGGTATCAGATATTCCTTCCTGTCCTGTCAGTAGTTTTGCTCCTGCCTTGACTGGCAGTGCTGCACTGGCAAAAAACCACATAGAACAGCCACTCATATTCAAGCAGCCTTGATATTTTCTTTGCAGTAATATCAGAGTTACCAAGGGCTATAAAGTTGTTAAGACCTGGAGAGAAAAACTGCTCCTTGCTTACTCGTTGAATTGTAAATGAAACAGCTCAGATCCATTATCATCAGATCAGACCAGACGTTATCTAGAGCAGACTGGGGGACTATTCACAGCTACAGATAATGATGTTTGCCTTGGAACTGGGAAAAGAAATGCTTAAAAGCAAAGCTTTACGCACACACTTTGCATTTTAAAAGTCACCATTCTCCCTTTTCACTAGTCCTTGGTTTGTTTTAAAAAGAGAACATTGAGCCCTCCTTAAATTAACATTATAGAAAAACTATCTCCATTTTCCCTTGCTGGATGTAAAGTGTAAGGGAAAACCAGTATCAACCCTAGGAATAAACCAGGCAGTCCCAGCAAATCCTAGACGTAACAAGTATTTCATATTTTAATTACAGTAATTGAGACTCTCATTGAGCAATTACTGTTCCCAACAGCTGATCAAAATGCTCAGACCTGTGAATGAACACCCGAGTGAGCAGCCTGGATCACCTGCTCTCATTTGCAATGCAGAACATCACCCTTGGTTGGCCACAGTGCCTGTCTCATAACAGACACCTCTGCTGGAAAGTCAACATGTTGTCTGGGAATGTGTTGGGACAAGAAAACACTCAATGGTGAGTAATTACATCCAAATCAAAGTAGCTGAGCCACAGCACGATGGGCAGCTCCTTTTGTAATACAGGTCAGCAATTCAGCTTGCATTATACAACATTGATATGGATGAAGCTCTCAGAATGGACATGTGAAGAATTCCTTCCCAGCTAGGTGTGAAAGAAGTTTCTCTAGTACCAGACTTGGGTGAATTGTCTTTAAATATACCTTGTAAATTGTGTCTGCTCAGGGTCAGCGATTTTAAAGCTGCTACACTCCAAATAAAGTCTCTGCCTGCGTGTCCTGATACAGTTGGGGATGCAGCAGCAGCTCCATGAGCAGGTGAGGTTTTTCCATCTCTCTATCTCCAAGTGCAGAAGGGATTTGTTGCAGTGCAAGTGTGGAAGCACAGCTCCAGCTCAGACCTGCACAGACCCACCTCCCTCTCTCCTGCAGCTCAGGTCACAGCTCCCTGCCTGCACCACAGGTGAGATCCCTGTGCTGAGCAGTGATGAGACTGAAATCACACCAACTGCTGCTCAGCCCTTTGAACTTCCAACTCCACTTCCCGCAGGACTGAAGAACCAAAGATATTTGAGAGAAAAGAAAGATTTCTCAGGCATCTTACACGAACAGATGCAAGTATTTGCCATAGGAATGTTGACATGGAATATTCATTTGCTACATGTTATGAAAATGCAAAGATGATATAAACAGTATAGGCCTATTTAGAAGATACTCTAAATCATTTCAAACACTGCCATATCATTGAGAGAAACAAAAATCTGCATGAGGTAGGGGAAGGTCCATGCCTGAATATTAACTTCCTGACAGTTCCTGAGAAACTGTTCAGAACAACAGAATACAGCAGTAAGGAATTGGAGTACTTTTAATAAATCATTGATAAATAATTTCTAATTAGTAGTTTACACCAGTACTTAAATAAAGCCAAGCTAAGAAAGATAAATATATCAAATATTTTACTCTATAGATTAATGCTAATGAGAGGATAATAAAGGAATGTACCCAAAAGCCATTAGATATTCAGGCAACATCAGATCAGACCTCTCCATTGGCTTTAATCATACAAATTATCCTTAAAATATCCACTGAGAATTACATCCTATTTATCTAAGATCTCCTGACAGCAAGATCAAAATGACTTTCAGTTTCCTGCTACAGTTGAACAGAAACACTCACATTAGGTATCCTGAGGTTAGATGAGCTGATGGAGGTTAATGCATTAGCCTTCCACCTCAGATAACTCCCATCAATCCTGCCTCATTCTCCAAATGAATCTATACCTGCTCCACATAATTGCTAATGAATGTTTATCCATCTGTGGTCACCAAACCTGAGACAGTCCATCAGCCCCTTCTGCTGTTGCTGCTTCCAGAGTAGCCAGCAGATAATTTGGGTTTTCACACCAAGGGGATAGGTCCAAGCTATACATTTTAAATTAGAGGAGCAGGGATGAATCTAGTTGGAGGAACCCTCTGAAGTTCAACCTTGCCAGGGCACATTGCTCCCACAAGTTTAAAGCTGTGAGATATTAGTAAATAAACTACATGTTGAACTGCATGTTGGAGATTATGATTTGGAAACAGCTCCTTGACATGGATATAAATAATTAAGTTCACATAAGGATCAAAATTTCCATGAAATTCAAGTATTTCCTCTCAAACTGAGATCCAGAGGAATCAGTTTGACTAAAAATGCCCTTCAGTGACTGTGAAGGTGAGCAAAGGGGATGAGCCTTGCAGGCCACGGTGCCAGTGAAGCAGAGGAGACAGCTGAAGATGCTATTCTATTTTCTCATAACTCTAATACTATTTCTTTCCATCTTTCAGAAAAACCAAACCAAGCATTTTCCCTCAATTTCTGATATACTTTGGAAGAGTTACATCATTATAAACTCTACTACTAACATACTAACTGCCTCAGTTTTAGGGAGGCAAATAAAATCCACTGGTACAGGACAGGTGATGTCTGTGCCCCCAAATTCTTTGAATCCAACAAACCTGCCAGGCCACTTTTCCCAGTGCAACAACTATCAAGAGGAAGCTCTGGTTCTGGAAACATTTCTGTCTCATTAGTTTCAAGAAATCATTCTAAACACAGTCAAGTTGGTCACATTTTTCTCTTGTTGGATCAGAACTGGAATAACAATTCAAGGTTTCGTTGATATTTATATCAAAAACATGTTATCCTGTTACTTGCAATCCTTGTCCTGTGATAGCTCCTGTCAATATTGACCAGAAACACTCTCAGGACTCCAATTAACCCTGTAAATGTTAATTGTCAATGTAAATTAACCCTGCCAAGGGTTAATCCCAATTAAATTGTAAAACATGCCTCCTCTTTTAGAATTTGCCACATATTTTGCTTTGCCCTGTGCAAACATCATTGATAAGAACTGAAGTTGAAAATAAGATATTTAAAATAAGGTACTTACATTGGAAACTAAACTCATAGTAAATGTAGCTTTTACTCTCAACTGTACCTAAAGGGTAAATAAAGAAGTAACACTTGCAGTGCAGAAAAGAATGGCACTAAAACCAAGGCTGTGAAACTGCTAGAGACCAATAAATTGTAATGATTACCATTACTGCATCCAGAAGCTGCATTGAATGGATTCTGTATGAACTGCAAAATAATATAAAATTCTGGTTTTCAATGAGGGGAAAAAAATGAGTTTCCGTATTTAGGAACCTCTTGCCAACTCCAATATTTATTTAACCACTTTTACTGGTGGTTTCACCTTGATTCTTATTTCTTCTACTTTTAGAGCTCAGAAAATAAAGGCCATTAACCTAACCCTTGTGGCAGAGGACTTGCCTTTCCTATCAGAAGACAATTAAAGACTTTTCTTTCTCCCTCTGTGAGAGGTTATTTGCCATTGTAACATTTGACATTGTAACCGTGTCAGGCTCTTAAGTCTCTTCTCTTGCAGTTTAGATAACACATTTTCTAGATCTGTAACTGCTTTTTCTGCTTTCTTCTGGTCTATTTACCCAAATCCGTGCAGAGCAATGACATCTGTCAGCAGATTGGTCTCTCTAGATAAAGCCCACAAAGTTAAGAGGAAAGATTTCTCATTGTTTCTCTGATATAACCCTAAGAACAGATTTTCTGGCTAGAAACCTTTTTTTCTACAGGAATAAAGGAATGCAAATTACATCTACATTTATGTATATTAAGGTTAAGCATATGTCATAGAACCTTGACTTGATTTGCTCTGTCTGAAGGTTTCTTCAGGTAAAAGCAAAGCTTTTGGTTTAGTCGCTACAACTTCCATCTGAAAGTTTTAATGTTGCTCTTACCATCGTACCTTACACTTCATTTTCCTTTAAGTCATTCTCTCAAGAGATCTGAATTTTCCAATTCTTTTATCCCCAAAATTCATTTATATAACCTTTTCTAACCTATACTCATCTCTTACAGTTATTAGTTCTTCGCTTGTCTTAAATGTAGATATATGGCTCAAAATTAATCCTTTAAAATGGCCTAAATAAGAACTTTTAATAAAAAAAGATGATGATGATAATCATCATCATGATTTATGCTCTGAAACTGTAAAAGAGGAAACAACACAGCAGTGGGAAATAAAAAAATAAAGTTAAGTCAAATCTGGCATTTTTGAATTGTATAAAAAGAAAAATACTGTCACCACAAGTAAATTGCAAACCATTTCCCTGAAAAGACCATAACCTGTAAGTTTGGGGCAGGAAATAAAATGATCAGATGTTTTATTGCTTTGTTTGTCAACAGCAGTGAGGACAATAATAGCTTCGTTATTTCAGCCCTTGACAAAGCAGAGCATAGAGCTGTCACCCAAACACACAGCAACCACCCAAGGCCTCTTGTATTTATGGCAGCAATAATCAGATGAATCACAACTCTATTTCTTAAAAGCAGCCCTAACTTTCCACAACATTTCCAAAAGCAGAGGCTTGAAAGTTTTCCTGGGAGATATGATTGGTATAGTATAACAGGAAAAGGAGTTATATGGCTAGAGCACATAAAGTTTCCTAAGTTTTATTTTCTTTCCAATTAGTTTTCTTATAATTGTCACCACTTCAATTCTGGAGAACAAGAACAGCACTTTCTGTAGTTGTCCTGCACAATAACCTCCAGCAGGATCTTCTTCTGCAGGGTGTAAAACTCCTTCAGGCTACAAACTTCTGAGCTGAGATTCCTGATGTCCATATCCTGCTGGGAAATATCTGACAGAGAGTTTGGTGCTCTGAATTGCCATGAAGCAAAGCTGAAGTCTTTGAGGTGCTGGTCAAGAGAGTCAAGTGTTTCTTTGCCTCTTCCAGCTGCCTGTCCTGACCTTCTCCCAGGGTGAAGCCTCGCAGTGCCGATGAAGCATGGAAAGTGCAACACAGTCACATTTTCCCTTCTGCTGCTTTTGTCAGGAGGAGAGTGACCTCCAGTAGAGGACAAGGTAACTATGCAATGAGGAAAGGGAAGATGAAGTTTGGAATCCTAAGAGTTCCTTGTTTTAATGGAAGTTTAATCAAAGCCCTGGACCCTGAACAAACGAAACATAAATTGTAAGGATAAAGGTAATTTTTAGCAACTGGAGGATAAACCAGAGAAAGTGGAATTGCTTAAGTATCTAGAAGATGACAAGTTGTATCAGAAAACAGGCAAAAATCCACAAATTTAGATAGAAATCATAGAATTTTAGGAAGTGGAATGAACCTTACAGACCATCTAGCTCCAACTCCCTCTGCCCTGGGCAGGGACACCTCCCACCAGAACGGGTTGTTCAAGGCTTTAGCCAACCTGGCTCTGAACACTGCCAGGGTTGGGGCAGCCACAGCCTCCCTGGGCAACCTGGGCCAGTGTCTCACCACCCTCTATATATAATATAGATACTATATTTGCACCTGCAAGTTTAGACAAAATAGCTCCATAAACAACTGCCTGCAGGAGTTCTACCTGGTTTTCAGGATTATAAATTAAACATGCACATAACATTGTAGCTTTTTTTTATTTTTACATAAGTGGTAATATGACTGACTGCATTCAGGGTGCAGGATTTTTTATTACTTAAACTACAGGAAAACACCAAAGGAGGCTCCAGTGCTGTCTTCCAAACACAGAAAGAAACTTTGAGCTCCATATAAGTTATGCATTGTCTCGAAGGATAAAACATATAAGTAACCTGATTAAATTCTAGTAACAATATCTGTTCTGGGAGACTTCAAAATATATCAGAAGTAGAACTAGAAATGTCTCAAAATAGAGCAAAACCCCCAGAAATTCCCATCCTGACACTTTCCTACAGTTCTGTTTTCTCTTCTTCTTTATGCAAATATTTTCCATTGTTATGCATTGTCTCGAAGGATAAAACATATAAGTAACCTGATTAAATTCTAGTAACAATATCTGTTCTGGGAGACTTCAAAATATATCAGAAGTAGAACTAGAAATGTCTCAAAATAGAGCAAAACCCCCAGAAATTCCCATCCTGACACTTTCCTACAGTTCTGTTTTCTCTTCTTCTTTATGCAAATATTTTCCATTCAAACAAAAGTTTCCCCAACACACAGATAACATAAGCAGATGTGATGGATCTCAAGTCAGCAAGGCAAGTCAGCAGATATTACAGCACTATTTCTGGGCAATAGATGTGCACATCAAGTGAGCAGCAGAATTTCAAAGGTGCTTTCCTCACCTTTCACCATAGATCACATTTTTACATCTAATCTGTATTTCTATTAATCCTTCAAGATAATTATTATGGCTAATCTATAGGAATAAGAGAGTGCCTTTCTGCTTTTTCATTTCCTAAGGTTTTTTCTTACTGTTGTTATTATAAGCAACAAAACCCCTTAGAGGTGTTAACAACTGTTGCAATAGTTGTGCTGTTTCTCCTCAAAATACAACTCAGATCAAATTAACAAGAAACAGAACTTGAGCAGTTTGAACTCAGCCTAACCGGATTCTGCTCACTAGTAGTTTAACTTACTGAGTCTCCACTCCACAGAGCCATTCAGTTAAGATCTTCAAACCTCAATGTACTAATTTTTAAGCCAAGGCAGCTTAGAAGAGGAATATTTATTAGAGGCAGGAAAAAAATTGGGATTATTTCTATAATAGAGCTTGTTTATAGTAAGACAAATGTGAGCTAATTTAGATTTTGGTCCAGAAAACAAAAATGAGCCTTATGATGTTTTACAACGCCAAATCATGCTCTGCATTGCCTTCTCTAGTAATTACATCTTGACAGTGCATAATTAGCTCCTCAAGACAAATTCCCCCACAACTATCAAATTTGCAAAGAAAAGAAAAAATATACTCCAAACACAGAACAGGTAAAAGGCTCCGAAGACATGAGAAAGAGCAGTGAGTGTGGAATGGGTGTGTTTAGTTCAGAGACACACAGGACTGGTATATAACTACAGCTGTCCTAAATCCAGCTGGAATACGACAAGAAGCAGGAGACTCAGATCTGTTTGAGCCCCTGGAGTTTCCCATCAGCAGGGCCAGGAACATTCATGCTGCCACAGAAGGAGGCTGAGGAGCAATAATTTTTCTCCTGGTCTTACAGATGTGTCT
>NW_008690011.1:0-4615 GCF_000695815.1 Acanthisitta chloris | reverse complement strand
CCTGCCTGTGACTCCTCCTTACTAGCTACAGGGGAGGACAGACAGGTACCACAAATACAGAAGGGACAGCCTAGGGAGCTACAAATCCCCATGGCTCACTAGCTGAACTATCCACCTGCATCTTTAGATGCCTAATTAATTAACAACTTAGCTCATAATGATGTTCAACACTACATACCAAACTCCACTTCTCTCCAGGGAGCTCCATCAGACTTTGCTCACCTTGCCACACATCAACCCTATATTGCAACCTCCTCTCAGGAAAAAAACCTCCCAGAGAAGTCTCTCCAGGTAAGGGATAAAAATTCCAAACTATTGATTACATACAGAGGTATAAGTAGGCTAAGATAATTGGGATTGTTCTGCCTGGAGAAGAGAAGCTTTGGGGTGACCTAACTGCAGCCTTCCAGTACCTGAAGGAGCCAACAAGGAAGATGGAGAGAGACTATTTACAAAGGCCTGGAATGCCAGGACAAGGGGGAATGGCTTCACAATGTTGGGGAGTAGGGTTAGATTAGATATTAGTAAAAAAGTCTTCCCTGTGAGGGTGCTGAGGCACTGGCACAGGTTGCCCAGAGAAGCTGTGGCTGCTCCATCCCTGGAAGTGTCCAAGGCCAGGTTGGATGGGGCTTGGAGCAACCTGGGCTAGTGGAAGATGTCCCTGCCCATGTCAGGGGGGTGAAACTAAATGACCTTTCAGGTCTCTTCCAGCCCAAACAATTCTGGGATTCTATGTCTCCACCTCTACTTTCTGTTAGTGTAGCTCTTATTTCAGCAAAACAATCAAGTGCTCACTCAAAGTAGAGGAAGTGGATTGTTGATTATGGAGCTGATAATAGTGACAGGTGGTGTTTATTCAAGGATTATTAACTCGTCATAAACAAATTACTTTAAGAACTCCAATAACTAAAAACATAAACCAACCAAACAAAAAATTTTCATGTTCACAAATATTATTTCATCCATACTCTACATTGACCTCTTTCTCCAAAATGTCCGTAATGTGTGGAATAGGTTGCCCAGGGAGGTGGTGGAGTCACCATCTCTGGAAGCGTTTAAGAGGTGTCTGGATCTGAAGCTGGAGGATATGGTTTAGGGTTTACAGCAGTGACAGGCTAATGGTTGGACTTGATGATCTTAGAGGTCTTCTCCAAGCTTGATGATTCTATGATTATGCCCTACTCATGTTGGGTTTTCAGTGGGTTTTGCATATGATTGAGACAGCGAGTGCTTACAAGCCTTAACAAATATTTCCCTAGTCAAAGCAAAAGATATTCATCAAGAGAACAATAAGATCTGAATGTCTACATCCCCAAACTGCAGACAAGATTTTCCTGGGGAATATAAAGCCAGAAAAAGCAACCAGCAGAAAATGAGTGTTGTTGTCTGAATTAGCATCTCACCTGACTTTAACCCACATATTCCCAGGGTGTCTCTGCTAGCAAATCACTGCAGGGAGGAACAGATAGAACATCACTATGTACCTGTGTGAAAACTCTTCAAAGAATTTGGATCAGAGCCTAAAGAAGTCTCCATGAGGATGTAAGTGTCTTCTCTTACACCTACCAAGAAAGGGGTGCCCTGGAAAGTGTTTTGGCAAGAGACACTCAGAAAACAGCTAACAGACATATTCTGTCTTGGAAAGAGACACCTGCTAAAGAGAACTTTCCCATCACGTGATGAGCTACAAGGATGTTAATGAAGCAGCATGTGCTGTCTGAACTGAACACTGCACATGGCAATGCATTAGCACATACTGTGATTTATTTTGTTTATCAGTAGAAAATGAAGACTCTCATCTCTTAATGTTTAGCAACTTATTTGCAACTACACACTAACACAGTAATCAGAAATCAGGAACATTCATCAGTCCCATAGAGCTTTTAGAAAGACCATGCAATGCCTGAAAAGGCTTTGGGGGAAGCTTGGTGGATTTATTAGTCTGTCTACTGCATAACAGGTTTGGGTTACAGCACAGGGGTACATTTGTACTTCTCTCTTCCTCCAAAGCTTCCCACCCTGCATCTGTCATGCCAAAACCTGAATCCACTCTCTGTGGCCACTCACAGTGTTGGCACAGATGGAAAATTTCTGGGGGCGGACAGAAACACAGAAATAATCCACTCCAATAGATTTTTCAAATCAATGGCAGGTTCTGCCTGCCAGGGAAAATGAACAAGACCTGCTCTTGAGTCCTGTGAGGTCAGGCACCTCAGGGAAAGGCAAACTGTGGCAACTCTTGAGTAAACCCATGAGCACAGACTTAAGCAATAATGTGATCTTTAGCATGGTTCAAATCCCATTTGATGGCTACCACATCTCCTGTGGCACATTTTGCACAAAGCAACGGCTAAGCTTTTAAGAAACATGAAGCTGGCATTGAAAATAGATACACAGATGACTGTATATGTCTGTACAAACAGAACAAGCCAGAGATCAATATTCCTCTTTACATCTATTAGCAAAACACACAGGAAAAGTCAATTTCATTAATAATGTTTCTTGTGTTAATTTAATTTCGCACCTTTTGCCTTTCCCATTCATTACAGACAAACAATTCCCTTTCCAAATAAGGATTACAAGAGGTTTAAATATTTAAGTTAAACCTAATTTCACTCCTTGCTTCTGTGGGAAGGACTGGGGATAAGGTGGGGAAATACAAGTGGTGCTGAGTTAGAGCAGTGGTGCATCATAAAGTTTGGACAAGACCTCTAAGATCATCAGGTCTAACCATTAACCTGTCACTCCTGTAACCCCTAAACCATATCCTCCAGCAGCAGATCCAGACACCTCTTAAACACCTGCAGGGACAGTGACTCCACCACCTCCCTGGGCAATATTCCAGTGCCTCAACACCCTCACAGGGAAAACATCTCTCATAACATCCAATCTGACAACTCTGCCCTGTCTCAGCTCAAGGCCATTCCCTCTAGTCCTCTCCCTGCAGCCATGGCAGGAGAAACCCCCCCACACCTCTCTCCAATCCCTGTCAGGGAGTTGCAGAGAGCCAGGAGGTCACCCCTGAGCCTCTTCTCCAGGCTAACCAAGCCCAACTCCCTCAGCCCTTCCCCATGTGCTCTAGCCCTTTGCTGCCCTCCTTGCCCTTGGCTGGACTCACTGGATTCACTCTCCTTCCTTTAGCTCTCTGTAAAAGAGAACCAGACTCTAGACTTGCTTTACCAGTAAAGCTTCAGGTTGTGACTCCATCTGTGGTCCCTGATGGTGACAAAAGGCCTCATTAGGAGTCTTAGGCACTCTCCATCCTGATGTATGGTGGGGACCATCCATAGTGATCTTTTCTATAGCTAGGTCTGTGTCCACATCACCATCAAAATGTGGTCATTTTCTCTCATGTGACAAGAATACTTGGATTTTGGTTATGTTTATCTTAGTGATACAATTAAACACCTCCCTAGGAAGCCAAGTGCACAAGAATGGTTGAACCTCTTTGCATTTCCTAATCAACATGAAATATCATGTGTGTATCCTCTCAACTCATGGAATCAAAACATTAAATTTCATTGCTTTTGTACTTAATTCTCACTTCCTTCTTTCATTCCTCTCATACTTCTATATTTTCAATTGACAAAGGTATCAAAATTGGAGATGCCATCAGGCATCACATTTTAAATTGGACAATCACAAATAGAATGCAATTGCAAGTTAAACCAGATTTAAAGCAGAAAGCAACTGAAATGAAGCTGATCCTCAGATTTCAAGGTTATTTTCAGCTTCATTAAACCAAGAGCTTACAGGGATCTGCAGGAACTTAGTCTTTCCCTGAGAGCAGAGAAAATTGCTTACTTTGAGAGGCCAAACTACCTTGATGTTTACGAACATCATAGACAATTTCAAAGGAATATGCTTTCACCTACTCACTTGATGTAGTCTTAATTAGAAACTTTTTTTTACAGCCATTTGTTGTGTGATATTTGTGACATTGAACAGACATCATCTTCATATTAGGAGAACAGCACAACTTTTTCTTGACCACACAGACATATGAATTTTCAGGGTCCTTAACACTTCAGATAATACAACTATATATATACTTCTATCTGACTATTAGTTCACTATATAAAGATTAATCGCTACCTCATGTGATTGTATTGATATGAAGAATATCATTATCACTAATTTTATCATATTATCACTAATCATATCATCATCACTGACTTTTTTATCAAGTGCCATTTATTTAACAAATAAATACATAGAGAATTAGCAACTACAAACAGCACAATCAACAAATCCAGGGGAGTTTGGCATTGCTATATTTTAATCTACTAATTTACCTTTTCCTTGATCTTTAAAGTTAAAAATACTAAGACTAAAGAGAAAATGTTTATGTCAAATTGTCACCTCATGTATTTCTGTCCAGTTTGAATGATTCCAAGACTTAACTATCTGTTAAACCACAGAAAACTGCTTTTCTGGAAGGGAGGGAAGGTTGTATTCTCAAGGAAACTATAGAAATCTTTCAGGTTTACTTGCAACTAATGATAGCAATAGAGCTATCAGAACTCTGATTCATTTGGGGGCTCGAGTGTGACAAACGATGCTGGAAGGTCACAGACTTTATAACTATCTGAATAATTAGGGGTTTGGTACATCC
>NW_008690010.1:0-229 GCF_000695815.1 Acanthisitta chloris | reverse complement strand
CGCTGTGCCCGGGATGTGACCCCCAGCACACTGTCCCAGCATCAGGGTCCCAGCGAGGTGGTCCCCAGGATGTGACCCCCAGCACACTGTGCCCGGGATGTGACCCCCAGCACACTGTCCCCCAGCATCAGGGTCCCCAGCCCATGTTCCCCACCCGTGTCCCCTCTCTCCCTGCCCCCCTGGCAGGTCTCCAGGACACTCCTCCTGGCCTCGGAGGCAGGAAGGGGCA
>NW_008690009.1:3083-4494 GCF_000695815.1 Acanthisitta chloris | reverse complement strand
GGACAGGACAAGGAGTGATGGTTCCAATTGGATTTGGGTGGGCCACTGGGCAGGAATTCCTGGCTGGGATGGAATTCCCAGAGCAGTGTGGAGTGTCCCAGGCCAGGGGGGATGGGGTCGGATCCTCCTGAGATGGTGGGAATTGTCCCTGCCCTGGCACTGGATGATCCCTCAGGTCATTCCCACCCAAACCATCCAGGATTCCGCGATCAATCCAAGCTGCACCATTCCCTCCCCATCCCTGTCCCACCTGCCCCTGCCCCCTCAGCCTGGTGGATCCAGGCACTCCCTGCAGGTGAGGACAGTGGAATTTGAATGGATCAGGGCAAACAATGGAGCCTTTATCCTGCAGCACACAGAGCCTTTGTGAAGCCTCTCCCGGGACACAGGTGGGACAGGAGCTCAAGGGCTGCAATTATTCCCTCGGGATGGATGGAATTCCTCAGTGCTGCCAAAACCTGCGATCCACCTCTTCCAGCTGTGCTGGTGCCATGGGAAGCCCCAAAGGTATCCCCAGACTCCCAGATTTTGGGGGGATGTGGGAGGCACATCATTCCCAGTGGGAAAGCAGCAGCTCCCAAAGGACAGGGAAAAGCTCCATGAAGCCACTCCATGGGCTGTTTTTCATGGATGGTGTTCCTGGCAGAGGGAATAAATGGGATTTGGAGGGGATTCAGCACCTTGGAGGAAGTGCCAAGGCCAGGAAAAAGCAGGAAAACCCAGGAAAACAGGAGTGGGAAGAGTGGGAGGTGCTGAGGGAAAGTGTGTCCTGCTTTCCTGGGAGGCTGAGGAATGTCAGGAGAGGTTGGGAATGGGGCTGGATAGCCTCACCCAGGGATGCAGGGATGGGATGAGCTGAGGAGCTCTGCCAGGGGCTCTGAGCCTGAGGAGCCTCTGGGCACTTCCTGGCTGGAATTTCTTATGGATCCTCACCTCTGTGGGCTGGGATAAAACTGGGATGAAGCTACTCCCATCCATTTGGGAATGCAGCTGCACCTCCTCAGCAGGTTGGGAAGGGCAGGGCAAGCTCTCCCTGCTCCCAGCAATTTGGGAATTCCAAGCATGGAGCAGGGAGTTTCCTTGTGGGAAGCAAGAAGTGTGTCCCTCCCAGTGATGTTCCCACTGGATGGGGGAGGCAGAGATGGGAATGTTGCTTGGAATAAAGAACAAATCCAACCCAAAAAGGTGACGAGATGGCAAATTCCTAAGCAGGATTATCCTAGACAGACAGGTCCAAGGGTCTGGAATGTCCTGGTGGGGTGTCCCAAGGAGGCTGTGGATGCTCCAAGGACAATGTGGGTGCCCCAAGGACAATGTGGTTGCCCCAAGGAGGCTGTGGTTGCCCCAGGGAGGCTGTGGTTGCCCCAAGGAGGCTGTGGTTGCCCCAGGGAGGCTGTGGTTGCCCCAAGGA
>NW_008690009.1:940-2933 GCF_000695815.1 Acanthisitta chloris | reverse complement strand
AGGAGTTTGTGGTTGCCCAACCCTGTCCCTGTCCACTCCAGGTTGTCCATCCCTTGCTCCCCTGCTCTGCTGGAGCTGTCCCTGCCCTGGGCACAGGAGTTGGGTTGGGATGAGCTCCAGGCTCCATCCCGATCCCATTCCATGCCCTCTCTGGGATCTGCAGGAGCTGTCCCTGGCGCAGGGTGAGCTCCAGGCTCCATCCCAATCCCATTCCATGCCCTTTCCCAGGATCTGGCCCTACCTGCCATCCAGGCTGCTGCTGGGCGATGCTGAGGGACTGGACTGCGCCAGCCCCGTCACGTCCGAGATGATGGGGCCGGAATTGGCGCTGGAATCCGGGGAATACAGGTTGGAGCCACTGTATGCTGGGGAAGAAGCCTGGAATGACAATCAGAGCATCCATGGGGTGGAGCAGGAGGCTAAGGGAGCCCAAAAATCCCAAGGAGGAAAGGCAGGATGGGACTGTCCCTCCCCATGGATCTGCTCCCATTCCATCCCATGGATCTGCTCCTGTCCCTCCCCACGGATCTGCTCCCATCCCATCCCATGGATCTGCTCCCATCCCATCCCATGGATCTGCTCCCATCCCATCCCATGGATCTGCTCCCATCCCATCCCATGGATCTGCTCCCATCCCATCCCATGGATCTGCTCCCATCCCATCCCATGGATCTGCTCCCATCCCATCCCATGGATCTGCTCCCATCCCATCCCATGGATCTGCTCCCATCCCATCCCATGGATCTGCTCCCATCCCATCCCATGGATCTGCTCCCATCCCATCCCATGGATCTGCTCCCATCCCATCCCATGGATCTGCTCCCATCCCATCCCATGGATCTGCTCCCATCCCATCCCATGGATCTGCTCCCATCCCATCCCATGGATCTGCTCCCATCCCATCCCATGGATCTGCTCCCATCCCATCCCATGGATCTGCTCCCATCCCATCCCATGGATCTGCTCCCATCCCATCCCATGGATCTGCTCCCATCCCATCCCATGGATCTGCTCCCATCCCATCCCATGGATCTGCTCCCATCCCATCCCATGGATCTGCTCCCGTCCCATTCCATGGATCTGCTCCCATCCCACGGATCTCTCCCTGTCCCATCCCACAGATCTGCTCCTATCCCACCCCATGGATCTGCTCCCGTCCCACGGATCTGCTCCCACCCCAGGGATCTCTCCCTCCCACGGATCTCTCCCTGTCCCATCCCACAGATCTGCTCCTATCCCACCCCATGGATCTGCTCCCGTCCCACGGATCTGCTCCCGTCCCACGGATCTGCTCCCGTCCCACGGATCTGCTCCCGTCCCACGGATCTGCTCCCGTCCCACGGATCTGCTCCCGTCCCACGGATCTGCTCCCGTCCCATTCCATGGATCTGCTCCCATCCCTCCCCATGGATCTGCTCCCATCCCATCCCACGGATCTCTCCCATGCCATCCCAGGGATGTCTCCATCCCAGGGATGTCTCCACCCCACGGCCACGCTCCGGAGGACTCACGGCGTAGGGGGATGAGCCGTGGACGTGCTCCAGGGAGTACTGTCGGCTGTACTTGGGCATGGAATGTGCTGAACTGCTGTCGTTCAACATCAGCGGGCTGCAACATTCCCAAAAAAATCCTGGGATCACTGCACTGCTGGCCCAGAGCACCTCCACCCCTGATCCAACCCCATCCCGGGACACGGCACGGATCGGGAACGGGGAGGGAAGGGAAACTCCAGGGAGAGCTCCAGGAGGCTGAGAGGCTCATTCCAGGATCCTGGAGCAGCTCTGGAGCCCTGGGAGAGCTGGGAATGTGCATCCTGGAGAGGAGAAGCTGCAGGGAGAGCTCCGAGCTCCTTCCAGTGCCTCCAGGAGCTCCAGGAGAGCTGAGAGGGACTTGGGCCAAGGCCTGGAGGGACAGGACCCAGGGAATGGCTTCCCTGGGAAAGGGGAGATTGGGCTGGGACATGGGCAGGAATTCCTGGCTGGGGGGGGAGTTC
>NW_008690009.1:317-930 GCF_000695815.1 Acanthisitta chloris | reverse complement strand
TCCCTGCCTTCCCTGCTCCAGGGATGGATGTCCATGGCCCTTCCCAAGCCCTTGGAGAAGCAGTTTCTCCTCCCCAGATCCATCACTCCCCTCTCTCCCCAACACTGCTCATCCCAAAGCCATTCCAGAGACTCCTTGGGATGAGCTGGGAGCAGGGAGAGGTGAATCCCAGCAGATCAGGAGGGAAAGGTGGGAGGAATCTGGTGGAGGTTGTGGAATTCCTCTCCCAAATCCCAGGATCCCACCCACTGCGAGGCTGCCCGGAGGCATCCCAGGCTTTATTCCCATGGGAATGGTCACCTGGATGTGGGAAATTCACACTTACATTTTCCTCTTGACCCCAAGAATCCGGTTGGATTGCACCAAGGAAATCAGGAACTGGATGAGCTGTGGGAGAAAAGAGGGAGAGGGAGTTAGGGTGGAGGGGAAGGGGCAGGGAAAGGGATCTGGGAGGAGGGAAATAGGGAAAAATGTTTGGATGTACAGAGAACTGGGATGGAAAGAGCTCTGAGAGAGGAAAATAGGGAAAACTGTTTGGATTTCCATAGAGACTGGAGGGAAAGGGCTCTGGGAGGAGGAAAATAGGGAAAAATGTTTGGATTTCCATAGAGTC
>NW_008690009.1:0-216 GCF_000695815.1 Acanthisitta chloris | reverse complement strand
GGAGGGAAAATGGGAAAACTGTTTGGATTTTGACAGGAACTGGACAGGAAAAGCTCTGAGAGGAGGAAACCAGGGAAAACCATTTGGATGTGCAGAGAACTGGGATGGAAAGAGCTCCAGGCCCCTCTGGCTCCTGGGCCCAGTTGGATACAGGTGAGAACTCCATGGAAAACAGGGAATGGAATCCCAACAATTCTGCCTCCCCCTCCCACCCCC
>NW_008690008.1:2197-4176 GCF_000695815.1 Acanthisitta chloris | reverse complement strand
TCTTTTCACCAGGATGCTGCAGCCCTTTGCACGGGGCTCGTGTGGCTCCTCGCTCCAGGGTTTTCCCACTTCTCGCTCCAGGATCGTGCGGCTGGTTGTGGCCACGGAGGGTTGGCAGTGCCCTGGAGATGTGCAGGGTGCTGGGGAGCAGTGCCTGCTCGAGGCACAGGGGGTTTGCCCCCTCCTTACGGGACCCTCAGGGTCCAGGGGAGCTGTGCTGGGAGATGTGAGATGAACTCTTGGGAATGAGGGGCAACCAGTGACCCCCACGGCCCTTTGCGTCCCTGGGGCACGGTGTGACCCTGCCACCACACTGCTGGTGGCCACAGCACAGTGTTTTGGTGGCCAGGATCTCCCTCTTGCAGATTTGGCTGGAAACAGCAGATTTTTGGGGCGGTCACACGCCCCAGTGGAGTGACTGTCATCTGACATCAGGCAGCAGGCGATGGCCCTTGGTGCTGCATCTCCCGAGCATTGCCCGTGCTGGATCTTGAGGATCAGCCTCAGTTCTACCCCAGGCTGGCCCAGTCTGTCTAACACTGCTTCCAGCAGCAGCTCTTGGTGGGCATCCAGACACCCCAAGCTTTGGGCACATCAAATCCCAGGCACACCATCCCCTTCCTCCTCCTTGGAGCTGCAGCAGTGAGGAGATTCACCCCCCTTCCTCCTCCTTGGAGCTGCAGCAGAGAGGAGATTCACCTCTTGAGAGCAAACCCAGGGTGTTTCCCTCAGCCTGAGTGTCCTTGCATGACACGTTTTAATCCCTAATTTATTTGCAAATACACAAGGGCAATTCCCCCAAACCCAAGAACCTGGAGCTGTTCACACACAGCTCCTTGTTCTGCACATCCTGCTCCAAACTGGTTCCCGCAGCCTCCAGCCACAGCAGCACCTCAGCCCTGGGGTCCTCCAGCTGAGCACACAGTGCAGCCTGGAGTTCTCCCACTCATCCCAGTTTCTCAGCCAACCCCAGGCAGGATCCTGGTTCCCAATCAAAAGAAAAGCACCCCAAATTTGTCAATCCAAAGGTTCCATGGGCATCAGAAAGCCCAGGGAAGGGCCTGGAAACCTCGAGCATGAGCTCAGACTCTGTAACTCCATCAAGAAAAGCTGTGCCAGACCCAGCTCAGCCCTGGTCAAAGGAGACATGAGGCAGTTGGATCATAGCCCTTTTGTTACTACTCATACACACACACACAGATCCAAGGGAGGAGAAGGTGCTGCAGGGACAAATTCTCCCATGGGCAATGCCCCATCCCTAGGCTGCCAGGGCAAAGCCAACTCTGTTGTTGGCCACGTCGAAGATGGAGTAGTACTGCCGGAGGAAGATGTTCCCAAGGATCCAGAGTGGCTGGCCACTGGCAGAGGACACATATGTGCTCTCCACCCCCAGACTGCAGACACCATCCTTCTGTTGGGAGAAAAGGAGCAGATTTCAGTGCCAGTGAGGAGCTGGTCCTGCCTTCACAGCTGCTGTGGCTGGAGCAGGATCAGACCCTCCCTATGGTCACAGACAGGCAAGGATGACAACCATCTGTTGGGAATGGAAAAATCCCACCTACCTGCAGGACATAGACAGTGGGAGGTAGTGACAACCAGGCTCCACTGATGGCAAAGTAGAGGGTGGGCATGTTTGGGACACTGCTGCAGTCCACGAGGAACTGCAAGAGAGGCAGAGGGGCAGAGGGGTCAGGACCCCTGGACTGGGCACTGGTCTTCCTCCAGCCATGGTCCCAGAGGGTCAGCACAGCTCTGACAGTGCCAGGGCTGTGCTGACCCACATTTATCATGTTTGGAAGAATTATTTCTGTTTTACATCCCCACAGGACTGTTCCAGGTGGGATATTTTCCTCCAGAGACACCAGGTGCCTCCACAGCTCAGCATCACCACTCAGGTGCATCCATATCCCACAGCATCATCAGGTGCATCCTGCCCACCTACCCCATAGTCACTCTCCTTGGCACCCAGTGCCTGCAGC
>NW_008690008.1:0-2158 GCF_000695815.1 Acanthisitta chloris | reverse complement strand
TGTCCACAATGCCGTGGCAGCCTTGGCTGCACCAGCTGGTGACTGACAGCCCAATGGAGAACCTGGAGAACCAGCAGGAAAGGTACCTGTCTCTCAAACCGAGACACCCTCCAAGACCTGCCCCAAGACATGATGCAGCACTTACTCCTCAATACTGATCTTCCAGTAGAATTCCTGGATCACAGGAGCCCATAACACCTCCCCAGAGTACAGCTGGGGGTCAACCCCCCCGAGGATGACTTCCCCTCCAAAATCATATGTTGGGTTGCTGGGGAGACACAAAATGAGACCCCAAATCAGGCAGGATGCTCTGTAGAAAGCTGTGGAGCACAGAGGTGTGTGGGGAGAAGGTGTGGATGGAGAAAAGGTGGATCCAGGCTGTGCCTATGGAAGAGGGACCTGCTGCCAGAGGTCTCACCGGGAGAAGTAGAAGCTGAAGATGGGTTGGTTGAGCTGGTTCTGCTGCAGCATATTCTCCATCAATGTGTTGAAACCCCTGATGCCCACACCTGGATAAGCCATGCCCAAAATCCCATCAAAGTCCAGGTAGTAAAAGGGTCTGCTGGGCTCATCCAGGCTCAGGCCGAACTCCTGGTCCCTGATGATGATGTTCTGGATCTAGTGGGAGAGGGAACATGCTGGGAGATGTCAGTGTTTGGTCCTGAAGGTAAATCTGTGCTGGGAGATGCTGAGCTCTTCCCCATCACCAGTGGGGTGGGATCAGCCTGACCCATAGGTCTGTCCCATCACTCATTATTTCTGAAAGTACCCACAAAAATGGGTTTGCCTCAGTTCTATTAGTTTACAACCACCTTTTCACTGCATGCAAATCTCACACAGATCATTTCTTATGTCTTGTACAGACAAAGCTCAGACACCAGTGTAGAAAGCAAATGTTGGAGGCCAAAAACATCCCTTAGCCTAAATCAGGGGTGGAAATCCCAGAGAACTCAATGAACTTGTTTGCAGATCTCAGGCTCAGGAAATTCACACTGAAATGCCCTAAACTGATCAGGCACTGACCCCCAAAATCCCCTTCAGCTACCCCCTGAGTTTTGAGCTGAGCTGGACTGATGGTCAGGCACTTCCTTACCCCGTGCAGCCACATCCCAACACATCAGGAGCCACTTACCCTCACAGTATCATACCCCAACGCCACCGACAGGTCCCCAAACCCATAGTTCAGGGTGTAGGTCTCATCAATGCCCAGGAAGGTGGACGACAGGCTGAGGTTGAACCTGGCATGATCCTCTGCACAGAGACAAGGTCACAGCCTCAGGTCACAGCCTGCCCTTGGCTCAGCATCCCTGTCCCCACACAGACCCTCCCAGGGAAGGGACCACACAAACCCAGCCCTGCTGAGAGCAGACACCAGCCCAAAGGCTCTCACGGATCTCCCTGTCACAGCTCCAGCCCCCAGTGTGCAAGGGATGCCCCAGATCCACCCCACCAACCCCGACTCTGTTCCCCCAGGGGTACTCACCACAGGCTGGGCTCTGGCAGTAGGTGGAAGGCACCCACAGGTTGGAGGAGCCAGTGTCAAAGATCACCAGGAAATTTTGGGGGGGTGTCCCAATGCCAATCTCCCCAAAGTAGAAGGTCTGTGAACAAGAATGTGGGTGGATTTTTGTTTCTGCCTGTTCTTGGAATCAGTTTTCAGTCCTCTGCCCTCTGCTTGCTGAGACACCCAAACTGCTGCAGGGCTCTAGGAAGGGCTCATGGCCCTTGAGGGCAACCAAAGCACAGAAAGGGACAGTGATTTTCCCTCAACAAAAAGCAGCAAGGCCAGGAGTAACGGATATGTCTTAAAACCATCTATTTCCCTCCTTCCAATTCAGGACAAGAGGTGCAGCCTCCTGTCCCCCTCACCCAGCCCTCAGAGCCAGGCTAAACCCCCCCAAACCCCAGCCCAGCACAGCCCCTCAGCAGGTGAGTGGGGATGGAGCTGAGCCCCCACTGCAGAACTTCCTACAGGCAGCCAGGAAAGCAGGAGAACATCCCCCAAAACCCGAGCAGGGCGGCTGGGAGGAGGAAGGAAAAGCTTGAACACTTACATCCAGGTAGTTCATTAGGGGTTCGTAAGCCACAGCTCCACTGAGCTGGTATTTCCTCCCTGGATCCCCTCTGAGGTTGTTCAGGAAATCCTCTGTCACCCCCT
>NW_008690007.1:0-8045 GCF_000695815.1 Acanthisitta chloris | reverse complement strand
CGGGCACCGCCTCGGCCGCAGCGCCCGCTGGGAGGAGGGCAGCACTCGCTCGGGGTGCCGCGCTCGGCTGTGTTGCCCCTTTTTACCTTTTTACCTGTAACTCTCTCCTTAACGAGCCCACGTTTTTTACACCCTCAAGTCATAGCTTTTTCCATCTTGAAGTTTGTGCTTCAGGTAAGCAATTAATGTATGAAAGTAAACCAGGATAATCAGGAATATTCTTCTGCCTCTGCAGTGAAGCGTTAATGCTTGATGAGCTGCTTATTTTCGTGAAATAACATTTTTTATGTATAGGAATGGATGATCTGTCAATGTGGATGAAACACACGGTCATTGTAATTCTGGTGGAAAACTGGAAGTCAGTGATGATGGGGAAGGAAAGATTTAAGCAAAGTTAGTATCATAGAATCATAGAATTTAAGGGTTGGAATGGACCTCACAGATCATCTAGTCCCAACCCCCCCCGCCATGGGCAGGGATACCTCCCCAATAGACCAGGATGCTCCAGGCCTCATCCAGCCTGGCTTTGAACACTGCCAGGGTTGGGGCAGCCACAGCCTCCCTGGGCACCCTGTTACAATGTCTCACCCCCCTTATAATAAAAAACTTTTTTCTAGTATCTAACCTAAATTTTCCCTCTGTCTGTTTGAACCCATTATCCCTTGTCCTGTCATTGCAGTTCCTAACAAAATCCCTCTCCCACTCCTTGTAGGCCCTTCAGATATTGAAAAATTGCTATGAGGTCTCCACACAGTCTTCTCTTCTCCAGGCTGAAGTCCCAACTTCCTCAGCCTGTCTTCATAGAGGAGATGTTCCAGTCTTCTTATCAACTTCATGGCCTCCTCTGGACTTGCTCCAACAGTTCCATGTCCTTCTGGTATTGAGGGCACCAGAACTGCGTGCAGTATTCCAGATGGGGTCTCACAAGAGCAGAGTATAGGGAGAATCACCTCGTTTGACCTGCTGCCCACTCTCCTTTAGATGGAGCCCCAGATTCAACTGGCAATCTTAACTTAGTACCTAAACTAAGAGTTGTTGGATGTAACCCTGTGGGGTAAGGCATCATTTGCCATTTTAAACAGCCAATAAGTAATTAATGCAGAGCATTAATGCCTGAACTGATTGTCTAATTTATTAGTATTTGTATTCTGTGTCCTACTTGACAAGTGACAGGAAGCTATTATTTCAGCCACAGCTGCTCAACTAGGTGGTGGAAGTTTACTCCAAAGCTCCAGCTCCAAGCAATCCAAGTGAATGGAAATGGGAGTCAGACTCATGAAGAAATATTCTCCTTTAAACATACAGAGGAATCAGGTTGTTTAGATATGGCAGTAATGGAGATGAGTTAATTCAAAATGTCAGACCAAGAATTAGCAGTTGGAAAAGCATAATTCCCATTATTATAGAACAGTGTGCTTTTTGACTTCTCAGTCTTGGGAAAAGCAATACATCTGGGGGGAGGAAGTTGTGTGTATGTAAAGAGCACCCTTTGTAATGCTCTGATCATGTGGTGGCATCAGGCATCACTGCAGACTCCAAGAGACAAAACAGAGCAAGGAATGTGATGCTGTTCCCAAGTGCTACCACTGCCAGGATCCTCTACCCCTGCTCTAGCCCAACATCATTTAGGACAGTAACAGCACTCCCTTAGGTAAAGCTTTTGGAGCAGCAGCTCTAAGCCAATATGTTACTAGAGTGCACTTTCAAGGGTGTCCTTAGAATACATGGTAAGACCTCTTCAGTTGCTGTTAAATGTTTTAGAGCTAAGTGGGAGCACAGAAAAGCAAATGTGACCAAGTTTACCTTATTTCTAGCAAAATTATACATCAAAGACTCAGATACACAATTGGGTGTTTATTGATAAACAACATTTCTTTTTGAGAACAAACTGTTTTTAAGTTAACCTGTTCAAAGTACATAAGCCTTGGTGGAGCTTAAGACAATTCACACAGGTGCTTTTGGTGAGGAAACCATATTCCAGGCTCCAGGGCAGGAGCTCTAGGGCACAGTCCGCACATCTCTGCTCAGCTTACCGAGTGTTCACCTGCAAACAGTTCACACAGGCATAAGAAATGACAGGATACATCACCATAACTTCTCTGCTTGAAGATTCTGGGTCTTTAGTGACTCTTAACTTAAGGTGCAGTGTTTATAATGCATTTCATTTTGTCCCAACAGCAGTTAGTAAAAGGCCAAATGGCCTTAAGTAGCACATAAACTGAGACTACACGGTAATTTTATTTTGGAGCACAAAAATTAATGACACTAACTACCCTGGTGCTTGTGGATGAAAGATGAAACACGACACAAAGACCACTCACCACATCGTCAATCTTAAGAATGCTGCGCACAGTTTCTGTCGCCAGAGTCAACGCGCTCAAGGACACCAGCAGGGGCTGGACAACCAGCTCCTCCAGGATGTTGGAAATGCCACCCTAGGGGAACAAGGAGCCTTTACCTTTGTGTGTCAGACTATAGTTAGATTTAGTATGTTTAGTTTTAGTAGAATCCTGAGGGTAGTCAACACCTAGACTAGCCCAGGGCTTGTACTCTTCCGTCTACACACCTCCTCCCCACAAGCACTTGACACATCCAGTCAAAATTAGCCAAGAGAAAAGGTGAACGTGGTTATGGCGGCCTGAACAGGCTGACAAGTGAAAGCTGGGCTGTGGTGCCACTCCTAACATCTGAGCACCTTCCACTGCAATCACACTGACGGATCATTCTAAATGGATCCAATGTAGCTGAAATGCTTTGTAGAGACACAGGATGCTCTTGTCCTGTGGCTATGGCATTAAATACCTGCTGGTATCAATGCTCAGGATGAGCTGTTGAGAGAACAAGCTGTCACTTCCCTCAATGCCTGTTTGAGAGAGACTACCACTATGAGACATCAATTTGCCTCTCCCTAGCTCATCCCCAAGCATTTTCCTTGTGATGCTCAGGCATTATTTTCAGCAGTGTACACACAGCTCCTGGTTACCTTTCTGACATTGATGCCAGCTGTTTTCTCTCCTTGAGCATGTCTGTTTCTCAGCTCTGTTACTGTGGAGATAGGATTGAGCCCTGCATTCTCAGCCAGGGTGGAGGGGATGACCTCGAGCGCGTCACCATAGGCGCGCACGCAGTACGACTCCATCCCCTTCAGTGTGCGTGCATACTCATTCAGGCGCAGAGCCAGCTCGATCTCTGGGGCTCCACCTCCTGCAATCAGAGCTCTGAGGGCAAAAATGAACACCAAACCTCATTTCACTTAAGTTCATAAAGGGTTAGCCTTTATGTATTATTAATACACTACACTGCCCAAAGAGTGACATTACCTTTTCTTAACTAAGCATCTTATGACACACAGGGCATCATGGATCGAACGCTCGGCTTCTTCCAGAACCAGTTTATTGGACCCACGTACCACAATGCTTACAGTTTTTCCAGGGTTTGTACAGCCTGTAATCTAAAATATAAACCCAAATATTAAGACTGGAAAAAAAAATTAAGATTCTGGACAAAAAGATACTTTCATTGGTATTTTTCAGATCTGTAACAACACTGATGTGTGGCCAAGCAAAACCACTGCACTGCCCAGGTTCTAATTGCTACTTCAGGGATTAGAAGTAGGTACTTAAATGTAATAAATTCTGTAGTAGAACACATTAAAGTTAGCAATTGTTATTAAAGTAACTGGCAGATGTTAAGCAGGTACTAATATTTTGTAAATCACTCACCTTTATTAGTTTCCCAGAACCATTCAAGTTGACTTCCTCTGCCAGCTCAGCAGAACCCAACATGTCAGGGGTGAATTGGTCAATGTGAGCCACAGGCTTAGTTCCAATTGTCTGGAAAAATAATAAGAATAAAAAATTAATCCAGCAGTTGACTGTAGAGTCAGCAAGTACACTGCATGTTGTTCTTCTACATGTGGCAGTAAAATGCAGCTAGGACTGGGGCTTTTACATCTCTCCCAAATCCCGGGAGTGTGACTGCTCAATAGAGCAGGAACATTTTTTAAGGAAAATGTCTGTTGCATTATAGTCGAAGCATGAAACCTGTGCAAGGGTCATAATAAACTGGCCTTGGCTGTGCAGGTAGTTTTGGGGTAGGTTTTAAACACTGCTGCTAATTAATAAAACCCACTTTACCTTACATATAAACTCAATGTCCTCTCTTTCAATGTCTTTAACCACCATGATCTTAACTTTGTTCAGAAAATGAAGGGCCAGGTCACTGAGAGCATCCCTGGAAACGAGAGGGAAGGAGTCAGTTCGCAGGGCTCAAATTCAGACCGCAAAGGATGTAGTTAAACTCAAAATACAGACAACACTAATGCTTTCTAAAGGTACAGCCACTGTGACTTTGCCAAGTGTGACTGTTACTATTTGACTTCAGTTTTCCAAACAATTCTAATTGTTCCCCCAAACACACAGAGAACTAAATCCAATGTACCTCAGAATAGACTTCTGAATCAGCAGCACATTGCACCCAGCCTTCTTGATCTGCTTTACCAAGTTCAGGATGTAGGCTCTCTCTTCTCGCAGGACTCTGTCCATTTGAGCATAATCAGAAACAACTATCTGGTTATCCATCTATTTAAAAGTAAGAAATAAAAAAGCAACTATTATTTCTCTTAATTTAAACAATTTTATACCAACTCTAAGGGTTTTTAAGAGTATGAGTATCTCTGCATCACCCACCAGGCCTTCACTCTGACATTACATCTTAAAAACCCACGTGTTATTACTGCATTTGCATCTCCCAAGTCCCAGAGCACGAGGTCTCGCTGTAGTCACAGTCTGACTTACATCTGTCTTTGGAGCAGACAAACAGAACTGAATGAGGCCAATTTTGGCTTTTTCCACTCTGGTTACACCAGTATTTGCCACCTTCTGAGTTAGGACGAGTCCTTCAACCAGTTCACAATCGTCAATTGTGCCTCTGGAAACAAACACAACCCATGACTGTAGCACTCTGGGAAGCCAATTTCACAGAGACGGAATTTATCTAATTATAAACTGTTTCTTACCCCAACTTCTTAACAATTTTAATATCTCTCAGGTCCACACTATTGGCTGTGGTTGGGTCAATCACCTTCATCACTGCATCCACACTCATTGGAGAAAGTAAACTGGAATACTGACACACAACCTGAGGGATTCAATAGTAAAAAAAAAAAATGGTGAGAGATTTAACACTGATAAACAGTAATTTCAGAGAAATACTGTAGTTCCGTGTTTGCCTTCTGAATTTTGAAGCAAACCTCATTTTCCCTCCCTGTCCATCAACCAAGTGTCTTAACATGGCATGTTCTTAATGGCTGCTCCATGGCAAGGAAAGAGGAACTGTGCTGGTGGGAAGACCCACACATAATGCTCAGAACACAAATTAATTTCTCTTAGCCTCTTAAAGTAAGACTTTAAGTCTTAATTTATGGTGTACAGGGTGCTACTAGTAAGTGAAGAGCATGAAAGGCCTGGCTAGGCTTGAGGTACCAAGTTCAAGTGCTGTCACACCTTGGAGTTGAGGGAAGTGGTTGCACTGTTCAGCAAGGTCTCTCTGTCACTCAGCTCAACAGGCTGTGCCATGTTGGTCAACACTTCGATGCCCTTATCCAAAGCTTTCTGGAACGACTCCGAAATGATGGTGGGGTGAATTCCTGTGCATAGGATAAAAAGGCTGTTAAAACAGTCATGCTTTCAAATTAATGGTTTTCTGTTTCTTCCTCACCTCTCTTTCTATTTTAAGATTCAGGAAACTCTCACACCAGAAGAGAACACCCTGAGCTAATCAAACAGATGCTACACTAACTATTGCATTTCTGCCTCCTCCTGACCAGACACAGTCTCGAGCTGTGCTGGGGGAGGTTTATGTGAGACATTAGGAAGAATTTCTTCACAGAAAAGGTGATTAGACACTGGAACGGACTGCCCAGGGAGGTGTAGTCACCATCCCTGGAGGTGTTTAAAGAGAGAGTGAATGTGACAGTGCCATGTTCTAGTTGACATGGCGGTATTAGGTCACAGG
The DNA here is from genome assembly GCF_000695815.1 of Acanthisitta chloris. Taxonomy (NCBI): domain Eukaryota; kingdom Metazoa; phylum Chordata; class Aves; order Passeriformes; family Acanthisittidae; genus Acanthisitta; species Acanthisitta chloris. Next base: position 2,030 of record NW_008690007.1, on the reverse strand, counting down.
CTGGACGTGATAATCTCAGAGGTCTTTTCCAGCCTGATAGAGTCTGTGATTCTCAAGCTCCCTCCCATTTTAAGTGATGAGAGGTGATTAATTTGCCAAGTATAAAAAAACCTGCGTAGACTCACTGGGCCCAGATGTCATTTATACCTTCTTACATTCTCTCTCTGTCCATGCAAGATGTGTGATCAAGGTGTGTTTTTAAAAGCAATCACTTACTGGGCACTATTTCCTGGATCCACAGTAATTCATTCAATTAAAAGTAAAAAGCTGCACACACCTTCAATCAAAAGTGGGACACAAGTGAACCCTGAATGTGGTAAGTCAAGTCACTTTTCATGTATCAACTGAAAACAGCTACTTTAAACAGAAAACTTCACTACCTCCAGTCATGTTTGCATATCAATTACAAATACATATATATATATATATGTATATATTTACCTTTCTGAAGGAGTCTGGAACAGGCATCCAGAAGAGCTCCAGCAATGACAACAACAGATGTTGTGCCATCACCAGCTTCAATATCTTGTGCTTTTGACAGCTCTACCAACTGAAGGACAAGTTATGACAAAAGTTGATATCTAGAGCTGCCTAAATGCAAATACAATTATAAAACAGATATTCAAGAAAGCAGGACTACTAAATTAACCCTCGTGTCAGATTTCCTAATTTTAAATCTGTACCTTTTGCAACCTACTTCCCACATCTATTTGGCTGGAATACAGCTATGATAAAATAAATCACTTACAGAAGCAAAGCTTTTCTCCCAAATTTAAAACTGAGCCCACCTATCCAACAGGTGTACCTTTTTCTTTCCTGGAGAAGGGTCACTGAGAGCTCATTTACATCTCCAACCACAACCAAATCCAAGAGAACTATGTTTATCATCTCAAAAAACCCTGCTACTGCACTCTCATGCCACCTGACCATAACTTAACTCATTCCCTTCTGCCCTCAGGGTTTGGGACATGACTTTTCTTTCTTAAGTGACAGATAAAGGTTTGGCCTAGGTTACTTTGTGTCTTAAAACATGTCCAGAGGCATTATGCATAAGGAATACTGGATAAGAAATCAGGACTCACAACTTTTCAGCATATATTACAATCTTGGAGCACACTGCAGAAAATTTCCTCCTCTATCACTAATGGGTAATCATCAAACCCACACCCAATGTTCCTGCGAGGTTTTGTCACAGAAATGAAGCTCTAGCACAGGTTATTGTCTGAGCAATGGAAAACATACCACTCACCATTTTAGCTGCAGGGTGCAGGACCTGCATTTGTTTCAGGATTGTGGCACCATCATTAGTGATTGTCACATCTCCTTTAGCATCCTGGATCTGGGAGGGAGAAACACAGTTCTGATCAGTAACTACACGGTCTCAATGTAAAATATTCTCCCCGACAATAGCATATCCCAAACTGGGATACACATTTAGTTCTCACCCTCCCTTAAATAAATGAAGGTTGGGAAAGAATCAAGGCAAAAGATGACATCCTGTATGACATGTTGACTTTACAGGATCTCCAGCAGGCAAAAACTTTTCAAAATTTAAGTACAAAGTTTACAGTATCTACAGCTTAACATTTTAAGGAGTTGAATATAAGATTTACCATTTTATCCATTCCCTTTGGTCCAAGGCTTGTCCTAATCGCATCAGCCACAGCTGGGGAGAGAAGGAAACGTTTGCAAGCTGATCCAAGGACCTGCAACACTCCATCACTTACACATTTCTTCCACAAAAAAACCCCACCTCCCTGTACGAACACTTTAGTGTTATCTGGGAACTGCTTCGTACAGGGAGATGGTTTGACTGTTATCCTTAGCAGTCGAACGACAGAAAACGCTGTGGTGATCGGCGCTGATCCTGATCAGCACTGATGTCCATAGGGGTCTTTAAACAATGTATGATCACTCGATCGCAGCCATTTTAAAGCGGAGCGACAACACAGTAATACAACAGGCTAACTAATCCGCATGAGGCTCGAGTCGGAGCCCCGCGCCGGGGGCTGCGGCCACTCACCGCCGCA
>NW_008690006.1:98277-99964 GCF_000695815.1 Acanthisitta chloris | reverse complement strand
AGCCTGTGTGCCACGGGGTCTGGGGACTCGAAACTTTCTGCTGCGAAATCCGCAGCCTTCGAGAGCTCGGGTGGCCTCGGCGCTTTCGGAGGCGGGTAACTTGGCCTTAGTACCTGCTAGTGGGGCAGGGGTATATACCTTTGTATCGAATTAATGAATTATATGTGCAACCAAGTGTTTTAGCAGGCGGTTACCGAAATCACCCAGGATGTTAGCTGTTAGAATAAATCTGAGAGAGCGGCCAGAAACCAGTTAAGAGCACCAGAATTACGTTCTGCTAATGAACTGTCCTTTAACCAAAACTGGTTTAAATTTGTTGCGGAATGCTGTTTATATTCGAATAGCTCCCATGTTTTTCCACAAATTAAAGGGGAAAACAATGTGCAATAGTCACTTTCATTGGAAAATGTCAGAACTATGAGCAGATGTTTGCTGTGCTTGATAAATACAGTGTATAAACAACTAGTATTTCAAGATGACTTACTACTATTTTTTATGACACAGAACTATTGTATATAGTACAGTGGCTCTGGAGAGAAAGCTGTAAATGACTCCTTAGGATTTCACAGCAAATCTACATGGGGAAAATGACATATGGAAAGAAAATTGACTTATTTCCACAACTGCAAGTGGCCTCCTTTTTGCGCCTTTTCATTAGCAATCTAATCCTAAAAGCATTAGGAGCAATTATTTGCAGTGGTGCCTGACATTCTAGGTCTAATTATTTAAATCAGTTTAACTTTTGATGGTTGACCCATTAGGTCAAATCTGTGTGCCCTTTGTTATATTTATTAAAAAAAAAAAGGAGGGGAGGAGGGGTCTTCAAACTTGCCACCTGCTACTGACATATCATTTTAGCTCTGGAGGAGCTCAGCATTAAGGATAACCAAACTCTTACATTTGTTACTTTCCATTCTAACACGGGTTAAGGACACCCTGTGTAAGTGCCTTGTTCTTTGGCGTCTAAAATCCATTGCTTAATCACGACAGACTCGCGTGACTGCAGGAGTGTAAGCAGGAGGAATGGGAGAATCCAAGGATATAGCAGTTTTCCTTATGTCATGCTTCCTAATCTACGTGAAATGCAGATGAGACGCATATACATAAAAGCGATGATTTTTCAGTGTTTGGGGGAAGAGCTTCTTCCGAGGATCTGGGAGAACTCTAAATCTTCAATGCATAAAGAAATAGCTCACGTTAGTATTCACATACATTGCTGGGTGGAATGACTTATGGATGTGTAGATAGTAATAAGTATCGCAAGATGCTTGAAGCACTTGGTATCACGTGATGTGCTGTAGTGTCAGTGCTGAATTGTTTGGCAGAAGCCGATGTGTGACAAGAGGTGGGGGGAGAGAGGAGAGGAAGAGAAGGTGAGAGGCCTTATTCCGGGAGGGTATGTGTTCCATTTATTTTGATTAGTTGTTTAAAACCATGACAACACAACCTAATGCAAAGCAGTTTGGATGTATAATGGATTTAAACACTCTAAACCAGCCACCACAGCCCAAAATTGGTGGTCACAGCATGAAATTTGAAGTTGTGAACAGCAGACCTTGCAATGAGAGTTCTTGTTGTCTTGCATCTTTACAACTCATAGTAATTAAGAACTGTCAAGCATAAACTGTATGTTGTGCATTCCTTTGACCTTGCAGAAAATAGTATGTGGCCATTCTTTCAGCTCCTG
>NW_008690006.1:90318-98262 GCF_000695815.1 Acanthisitta chloris | reverse complement strand
AGGGAAATGGGATAATGTTGGCAAACAGAGGTGCATTTGCCTTCATATCAGAACTCCTGTTTGTGCTGACTGCAGCATTTAACCCTCTCATCCAGTCTGATGAACATATCGCGGCTTGACAGGCAGAGGTATTGGTAGGATGAGGTTGTCATGTTTTCTCTACAGAAAACCAAGTTTCCCATCCCCTAACCAAATCTGACTGATAATGTGTATAAACAGAACTGCAGCTTCTGACAACAGCCGAGGAAAAACGTGGCCATAAAGCAGCATTTCAGTGCTGCAGCTAATGTGGTGTTGGAGTGGGAGAAAGCAGAAATCACATTTGTGACATTGCCATTATATTGGCTGTATTGTGACAGGCGAAGCTCAATGGGAAGGGACCATTTCAGCATCAGCAGACATGCCTTCCCTGCTGGGCTTGGAGAAAAATTAACAGGGCTCAGCTGTGGGATTGCAACAACATCGTGTTGACCCAACTATAAGCAGGAGAATATATTTTAAAACATGAAGATGACTTCTTCTTTGATTTGGTGTGGATTGAACACCAGTGATTGAACCACTAGGGTTGCTTAAATTGGTTTTTGTTTTGCTGTCGTATCAGGAGCAAGGACAATGCATTGCAATTGGAATGTCACTCTGCTGTGCAGTAATTCATGGGCAAAGAAACTGCATTGGTTTGTTTAGGTCTCTTTTAATCAGCGGTGACAGCGTGCTTACTTCTCTCAAAAGCATCAGAAATAATGCTAAAAAAATGTTTCTGAGAGTTGTATTTTCTTGTTCAGTTAGCATCTCCAGGTTTCAACAGGATGCCAATTTTAAGCTTGGTTTCTTTCCTTGAAATGTATGTGTATTATGCTAGCTGTCCAAACTTGTAAGTTACTCACGCTTCTTGTTTGTAATTCCTGGAAAGAAAATTCACCCTCCGGTGCTGGTTCCCACAAAACAAGGAAGAACTGAAACAGTGAGGTCAATCCTGAATTTTAAGCTGAGACAAAATGAGTTGTTACAATAGCTGTAAAGGAGGAGACTACAACACTGCAATAGTTGTACCTGCTGTAAGTGACAGGTGGGAGAAATTTTGTTCTTTTTCATCTGTGTTTGGATGACAGCCCAGTGCTGGCCACAAACTGCAATCCAGGATTAATCCTCACATAGTGTTTTCTTTCTATATATCAGATTTCTCATTTTGTTAATAAGCACAGCCTAGCATGCACTTCAAGTCAGCTGTTCTGGAGTGGAAGCAACAGGGTTTTGCATTATTGAAATGACGGCTCTCATGCTTTCCTCGAGCTCGTATTGTTTGACCAGGGCAGGGCAGAGGGTGATCCTTGTAATCACAAATCCTAAACAGGGATTCTAGTTACTGATTTTTCTTATGGAAATGGAGGGAAATGTAGTTTATCCAGGATTATATATGTACTATATCACATTTTCGGATGTGCACCCTTTGAATTCGAAGGAGCGAAAGAGTGATCTTTTAAACTGAAAACCCTGAGCAGGTGTTTGGAAACGGACTTATTGTGGGAAGCTTTCTTCACTTGCTCTCTTACTGATGGAGAAAAGACAAACTGCTGAGCTGTGCTGCAGAAAGTGTCAAAAGACACATGCACTGACAGCTAAACTGGGAGAGGAAGGGTCTGAGTCTTCAGCTAGCAATAGGAAGAGTTTAGAGAAGTGCAGGGATTTTCCTGCCCAAAACTGTGATCAGGGAACTCTTATAATAAAAGCAGCCCTGAAAACAGGGTGGACTTCTTGCTTCTGTTGCTAAATATTCTGAGCAATCTGTGCACGAGCTAGGAACAACTCTCTCTTGTTCTTCCAGCTTTAGATACTGGATGGAAAACTTGCCAATGTTGTCCTCACCCAGGTTCTGGATAGGAGGTGGGAAGCATTTCATGTCAGTACACTGGCCTGAGGCATTCACTATCCTTCAGTCCCCTGTGTAAAGGAAGAGGGGACAGCTTTCCATAATCTATCAGTTCGCCCTATCCACTCCTTTCCCCCACTGAACCAAACACTGCACAAGATAAAACTGTTTTCAAATCAGTATTTTGCCATGAGTTTAAAAACGTGATAGATTGACTGTGGAGAGGCCTCATATGGTAAATAACCTGACTCTGCTCTTCATGCTGGGCTAGTCCCATTCATTCCTGAACTGGTTTAAGATGACAGGGGTGTACAGCAGATTCCTTCCCATAAATGTGTGCTCATTTCCCGTTGTATAAAGAACCATTCAGTGTGTGGATTCAGTTTTCCAGAAGCCACATAAAGACACTGCCATGTAGGACTGCACTTAGTGCATTGCTATCTGCTGTCAAGTTGCCACCAGTAAATTTGACAGTTTGGAAGTCTTTTCTCTCGTTCGATAAAGACTAGGCAAGAGTAATTTGCATTGCCAGTTTTAACTGAGAATTGAAATCAGCCAGAAGAAACCTTATTTTAAAGCTTGCTTAATTGTCTATGTGGTAGTTACTCTCCAGCAGAAAGACTGGATCTCCCTGGTTTGTACCTATTAAAATATGTTGATGTGCAAATAAAAATAACTTTAGAGTAAATTTGATGTTATTTTCTGTTAAGCAGAACAGGGTTTAACACATTTAGGCTATGATTTAACATGCAAATCAGAAACGAAATTAATTTACTATGTTATGGTTTCCGAGAAGTATCTCAAGCAACTCCTTATATAGTATTAAATTCAATGAAATGCTAAACCTAAGTATTTTTAAGTATTAAAGTGTTTGGAAAATACTTTCTTATCAAAATACTTCCTGACATCCTCCTGAGGTCCCTTCCTATGTGACCTATTCTATGATTTTTATTCAGCTCCAATTTAAAGCAAAGGAAGTGTTCTTTGACCAAAAGGGAACTGATTATTTTCTAGTTATGTTGCTCTTTTATGAGTTTGGAACTAGCAGATACTAGACCCCAACACCTAGTTTTAATTTGGAGGGAAGTAAGCTTTCCTGTCCTTCAGCCCCTCCTCAAATCTCAATTGCTTTCTGCAGTCTGAAAGAACTGGTTATTGAACTAAAACAAAAAACCAGCCTCTCTGTCCCTTTGCAAGAGGTTCCTGATACGAAGGGTTAGTTCACTATCCAGAGTGGATGAAACAATACTGATATTCTCTGTTTAGGGACTGTTTTTCCTCAAAACACATACACTGAAGACTGACTTTTTAAACAAGACCTGTTTAAAAGAAGATTTGAAATTATGGCAGTGTACACTGAGACTTCAACTTGTGCTGTTTTTATTTAAAATTGTTTCCCCTACCTGGAAAGGTGAGGTGCTCTGCTATTTCTAGTTTCTGTTTACACTTATAAAGTATTCAGAATGGTCCTCATGCAGAACTTTTTGCATCAAACTTCTCAAGTCCTTGAGAAAAGGCCTTTGTTCTTTTCTAAGCATTTCTGATGTTGTTTGATAATGTGATATTAGTGACATGGATGTCCTTCTAGGCAGGGAAAATACCTACCAAAGAAGTAGATGGCAGGGAATCCACTCAAAATATAAATCTGTGTGCACAGCTATGAAGTGTACATAGCCAGAACCAAAATGCTCAATAATGGGAATTTTGGCATGAGAGTGAGAGTTGCCTTGTAATTCTGCAGCTGTCGCAGACTGATGTTTGGCTGAGCGTGTTTTAAAAGTAATGTAAATTATGACTTGAAAAGTTTTCCTCCGAAAAATTGGTTTTAAGCACTTATTTGTATGAATTGGTGCCGTGGTTGAATGTGTGCCCACATTTAATTCTTCTGAGTGAGCTTGTGGTCGAAGGAACTCTGCTTCTATCCCCGATTTAAATTTTTCATGCTATCGTCATGAAGGAAGTTGAGCAACTTAAGTTTTCTTCATCTTTAAAGTATGGAGAATACAGTGTCCTTGGTTTGTCTTGTATATTTATCTTATAAATGCTCATCATATTTAAAAGTTTGCATAATAGGACCCTGACCTTAGCAACAGCCTGTAAATGCTGTCATCATACACATAATTGTAATAAAGCTTCAAGATGGTAAAGTTGCCAAAGGACTAAGACTTTAGGATTATGCAAAACCCACGGTGGGGGAGGAAGACTAGGGAAGATTGCTCTCTCCAGTCCTTCAGAAATGCTACGTTTCTTAGTCTCCACTGTAATTTTATCAAACAAGGCTTTCAGAATTGTAATGAAAATTGAAACATGCCAGCTATAAAAATCACTCACATTTTGCTGCAGCATTGAAAATATGAACAAGACTATATTCCCCTGCTGTGAACACTGGGATTTTTTTTGGAAGGTCTGTTTTGCACTGTCAGTCACTTCCTGGAAATAAATAAATACCTCTAAATAACCCTTCCAAGGATGTGCCGAGCAGCAGCTTGTATTTTTGTGTCTTTACTCCCTGGGTTGCATGGTGCAATGCCAGCGCACCGTGTGACGCAACAGTCTTGGAAATTCTTGGAAAAGCACTTCCGTTTGCTCTAGGTAAAAATTGTGTTGGCAGCAAAGCTGACTCTGCTGTTTACAAGCTGGCAGCATTCTTAAGTGAACTCCAAGGAAAGCAGTTTAATGTATGCGGTTCTGTGTATCCATCCAAAATGCAGAGGTGTTTGAGACTGTTGGCCTGTTATTATGGGTGGTGCCTTGGAGAAGGAATGTCTTGAGTATTTCCCCAAGTGTGGACCTCTTTTTAGTAGCTGCAGTCAGCTGGCTTATTCCAGTTGTGCTGGGTCTCCCAGTTTCTGGTTGCTACTTGTAAGTGATGGGTTTAATCACTGTATTGGTATTCCTCAGCTCCTGAATGAGGGAAAAAGTGACCTGAGTGCAGAGACAATCTCTGTTTTGGTGGCTAAAACAAAGAGTTGAGTATGAGAATTTGTTTGCCACTGATTTGCTGTTTGAATCTGGAAAAATCATTTAATCTGTCTGTACCTCTCTACTTCTGCCTGTGTAAGGGCATGGTATTTTGAAGATAGGCTGAATTAGCATTTAATGAACAGTAAATAACAGTAGTAGCTGCTGTTGTCTAATATTTCACCCTGTTATTTGTGGGTTTCAGGCTGAATGCTGTACTAATAATTTAGTGTCTTATAAGTGGAACCAAATACAGAGAAAACTAGTACATTTGATAGTGCTGTATTACTGGAAATCATACCATTATTTAAAAGCTGCATGGAGGTGTAACTAACAACAGAGGACAGTCATGAAAGGAAAATATATTTTAGGGGTCCTGCTGGAACAGTGATCACTGGAGTATGGAATTAAAATACTTGCCTATCCAGCAAAGAGATCTTTCCACCCAAGGATCTCAAAATGCTTTCATAATTAGTAATCTGTGACTTACAGCTGTGTCTCTGGCATCTTCATGTAAGCCTTTCTGAGGTATTTATATGACTTTCTGAAAGCTGCACACAGGTTCTTCCCTAGCAGAACAAGAAGGCATGGCTGTAGCCCAGCAAACCAGCTTCCACTCCCAGTAGACACAAATGACTGATTAAGCACCTCAGTTTCTCTCTTTCACTTGTAAAAAATAAATAAAATCTTCCTCTCCCTTCCAAATTTTTGAGAATTCATGTGAAATGGGACCTGGGCTACATGACACCAGCTGTACTATTTCAAAAGACTTATCAGTAGATTTCTACCTAATGCCCAGAGCATCTAATGCCATGTGCCAGAGGCCTGGGATGTTCCCCATCCATTAACTGGTTAGACAAGAAAGGGGGAAAGGAGTCCAGGTGCGTCCAAGCAAGTTTCCATGTGCATCTATGCTGCCATTATTCAGAATATTTGCCTATTTGCGTTCACTTCCTTCATGGTTACACATGGACTCATGCTACCTCTGTGTTTATTTAAAACAGCTTGGGTTGTACCCTCACCAAAAAATCAAAACCCCAAAGCACCCTGCCCAAACCTTCCTGGAGCAAAAGCAAAGCACATCCCCCTTTGAGGTGAAGGGGAAGCTGCTTCATTACAATGGCTTTGACCATCTAAAGTGGTGAGTGGGAGGGCATCTGACAGCATCAGCGCTGTAGATTGACTGGCTGGGGCCACGTTTTTGTAAGTGAGAAGGTAGCAGCTGTCCTTTGAGGCATGCAAGACGCAGCATTTCAGGGGAACTTGCAGATTTTTTTTCCATAAGAACTGCTCCATGCTGTGCCATGCTGCTTGCCCCCCTCCCCTTCTTGGCATGGGGGAAGGGGCTGGGTGCCCACCAGGAATGCTGATGGCGTGGGGAAAGCAAATCTGCTTCTGCTGAACTTACGCATTACTGGAGATCAACCAGTCAAGTTTTTTGCTTTAATTTTGTTTTTAGTTCTCAGTTTTTTAAAACTTCAGGGAAGGAAGCATGGCAGCACCTCAAGTGAGATCAGTGTAATGCCAGGGTGTGGGATTTCTATAATTCAGTGCCTGTTGTACTGTTTTTTAAGAAAATGCTTGAAATTAAAGAAGCAGAGAGGTAGTATGAACATGGTGGGTTTGCAATAAAAAAATGAACAGTGCAAACTCGTTGTTGGTCAGATCAGAGTCTTCAGGAGAAGCTGTCTTTAAAAGATGTCATTGTAAGGGAAATGCTGCACTTGGCACCAAAAATTAGATTTAATGCTATAAATGGAGATTAAGCACATTGCAGCTGACAATATACTTCCAGACCATGTCCCTGGCTAGAAAGCTTGCAATGCAAGGCACAAATAGGTGCAGTATAGATAACTGGCTGGGGGGGGGTCAGATTCTGCAAATGCTTACTTAGGCACTTTGCTTGAACTCAGTGTGACTGCTGGAGTAAGAGCTTGCACAATCCAGCCCTGGGAATGGGGCTGGAGCCTTAGAGCTGTTAGGTAAAACAGTACTGCTTGGGGGGTTTATTTATCTTCCAAGTGCCTGGTGAGGCAGGCTTTGAGTAGGAACCTGCTTCCGACCCTGACTTGCATGCCTGTTTATTTGCTGTAATCACCTGTAACCTAAAATTGCAAAACTCCTGTGGATACACTAATGATGCCTTTGTAAAGTTTCCTTAGCAAAAATTCAACTGGATTTTAAAAGCACATGCTCCTTTCTAAACACTTAGCTATAAAGTTCAGTCCTGCCAGCCTGGTGGGCTGAGAACATTTTGGAAAAGGTCAGAGGGCCGCATTGAATGCTATGGGTCCAATTTCCCAGGCTGATTTGTTGCCTGAACTCTTTGAAGGCAGAGGAGCACCTGCAAATCCCCTGCTGGGGATTCCCTTAAAACGTGGGGAAACCTCCAACAGGTGTGTGGAGCTGGCATGGCCTTGGCCCAAGGTGGGGAGAGGTGTGGCTGGGACACGTCTGAACCTGCACTTGGGCTGGAATCAAAGAGGCTGCAAGTGGTAGCTGTTCTCAGCTCCTCTCATTCCCCTGAGCATGGGGAAGGGATGCTAACCTTCACCAGGCAGAATTCAGTAAGATGTTCTCCATGTTTCTGCAGCCAGTTAGGAAGTAGCAGTGGGCAAGGGAGTTGCAGCTGCTTGTCCCCCCCTGTGAGACACAGTGGGTTGGCTGCCGGGGCAGATGCTGACTAATTGTATCAGGAAAGAAGTGGGAGGTGAAATAGCTGATTCAGATCCCTGTTTTAAAAATCATGAGCCTGGCTGAGTGAATGCCTGATTAATGTATTTTCTTCTCAGATTCATTTGCTTTGAGGTCACAGTTCATAGGCTCAAGAGAAAACAGGCAAGACGTTACGACTCTCGCTGGATGTGTGTCACATGCTCACTGCCTAAGTGCTCTCAGTGTAAAAGGCTTTGACACAGTGAAGTCCCAGATAGACTGTGGTCCTTCCGTGTCTGAGAAGGTTCTGGCTGGCATGTCTGCTTGGGTAGGGGCTTGAATCTTTCTTTTTTCTTAGGAGGCAGTTCCCTGGCTGGTATTACAAAGTTAGTTCCTTCTGATGGGTCATTGGATCTTCTTCATAAAACCTTTCTGGCTTATTTTGAACTGAGTGTTAGCAA
>NW_008690006.1:61937-90291 GCF_000695815.1 Acanthisitta chloris | reverse complement strand
GCACTTCATCTGAGTAGGACAGAAAAGCACAGTTATTCATATTAAGTTGGTCTCTACGGTGAATGACTGAACGAAAAAAGTCCAGCTGGAAGAGTACATCAGTTCCACTGAGGGCAACAGGCTTTCAAATTCTGTTCATCCCCAGAAGTCGTAGAGAAAAATGTTTTCTCACTCCTGCTTCTTATCAGAGGATTTGTCAGAAAGAAATCTACCTCCTTCCCAATCTAGTTTTTAGACTGTATTTGCTCTTTAAGAACAAGTCAGCACAGTAATCCTGTTTCACGTCGACTGCTATGAAATATGCTGTTAACATTTTAGCCCTATAGTGTCAGGAAATGGGATTTAAGATTTTTGCCTTGAGTATAAAAGAGTTTAGGAGCAGGATTTAAAAAAAAAAAAAACAAAATCCTTACAATTGTCTCTCTAAGTCTATTTCCATAGATTAATCTTTCATCCCGTTTGTCTCTTATGCGATTTGGTGTATGATTTTAACTATGATAGTCTTTAAATGCAAGTTGACACTTCAGATCCCTGTGCTGACTTCAACTCTTAGTGTCTGCTTCTTGCAATTTATGCTTTGGTTGTCTCACCTGTGGGATTCCTTGCTTCCTCCAGAATCCTCAGTTGTGCACATACTTGCTTTGGTCAGCCGTTCCTACAGATTTGCTATATCACTGTAATCTCTTCATTCCCTGGGATGTGTCTATTCCTATCTGCTTTTTCTTTCCACACAAACTTTGCACCATGTTTTGGGCTGTCCTTCATAAATGTAACAGTAATTTCACTCTAAACTACTGCAGAACTTCAGAGAGTCACCAGTCTCGGGTTTCATCCATGCAGGTGTTAGTGTGGGAGCTGTGCATGGAGATTCTCTTTAGAACGAGATCTGTGTTTCAAAACTCTCTGCAAATACACTTCCTACTATAATACTTGAAGGCCACTTGGCACAAATCTTTTTTTTCCTCACTTGTATGAAACTGAAATCCCAGTAAATAATGTATCACTGCAAATGCATTTAGGAACAGGGAAAATGAGGAACACCTACAATTAATTGCAGGAAAATCTTCTAGCTATTCTACTGACAATGTCCTTCTGCTTCCCCTAGTGTACTTACTACTATTTGATTAATTCTTCTGGAGTAGAAGAGTTGGGTCATACGATAAAGTTTTAAGGAATATTCCAAAAGAGACAAACTTGAATGTGTTGCTGCTTTGTCTTGCCAGATACCAGTGATTAGATTGAAGCCTCTGATTGTACAATTCCCACTTATTCTTGACATCAAGCCTCCAGCCTGTGTTGAAGTCTTGCTTTCCAGAACTGTGTGCCCTTATGTCTAGGGGAAACTTGTGACTGATGGAAGGTTTGATATCAAATGCTCTCAAATCCCATTGAAATCAGTAAGCTGAGGATGCTGATTGCTAAGATCAGGCCCAACAGCTAAGACGAAATTTGCAGATCAGACCCCTCCTGTACTTGGATCACAGAGCCTTGGAGAGAAGCAGTGTCTGCCATGGACAGATTTGAGCCTTCTCATTAAATTGCTCATTATTATACACATATATGCACTCTTTCTCTATTTTAAATATACATGAATAGTACCAGATATGAGTGTTTGTGTGTGCAATAACTGAACTCAGTAACATTTGGCATTCAGTTACAACAAGAAAAAATGGGGTTTGATATTTAGTGCTGAATAACAGAGGCCTAATCATCAAGTTTTTCTATTGCAAAAATGCTAGGTCTGAATTTCTTAAATATTGTGTGTCTATAATGGCCTAGAGACATGACAGCACATGTGCAGCACATGAAGGGGAAGACACAGGGCATGAAGTTTTCTGCAGGTTTTAACAAAGCCAGAATCTCCCATACCCTCTCTGCTCTGCCACACAGGACAAAAACCTCAGGGGGTTTGTTTCTAAAGTCATTTGAGAGCTGCCAGCACAAAATGAAAGCCCCAAGGGTTTCTCCAGTCATTGTAGGGGCATCTACCATCTAAATGTGAAAATGAAACTGAGCTGCACTTGGAAACTGAGAGGACAGTGGCCTGGCAGTCATAGGGGAGTCACTGAACTGTCAAGACTGACACATTGTGGAACTCATGAACTTGTGCTTAAACAAGGGGTTTGTTTAACCAGTATGTAACTTACTGCATGCTGGTGGCTCTTGAGCCTCACATCCCAAATATTCCCTACCACCTTCCCTATATCTGTGCACAATCAGCGCCTCTTTGGGAACACTCGATGTGGCACAAAGCCTGCTGGAAAATCCCAAATCCCTCATTCCAGATCTGGACATGTAAGATGCCTGACTCTAACAAGAAATGTGAGTTCTCCTCGGCTGATTTTTAAGAGGGACTGCCCACCACTGTGACTGCATGGCCCCTGTGAGCCTGTGAGCACGGGGCTGCTCCTCCTGGGCTCCACTGAACAGGTGTGTAGGCCTTGGCAGTGAGCAATGTTGTTGCTTCCTGGAGGCCTCAGCATGCAGCTCACCCTGAGCAAGCAGGGCTGAAGCGCTGAGGGATGGAGCAGGAAGGCAGTGTGGGCAATACTGGCATTCTCACTTCAGCCCTTGGCTGCCTGAATTCCCAGCAAGCAGAGCTGCTGTGTGGCTGCTGTCACGGACAGTTGCACCTGATGTGTGGGAGTTACTTGGCACCTTGTGGATGTAGTTTCCCATTGATTTTTGGTGGAATTGATTTATAGAGCTATTTAATGGAATTGATTCTTTTTACAACTTTTTTCCCCTCTTAAAGACCAATTGTTTGTCTTGAGTGATGACTACAGGTTTGTGTTTATGTATTAATATGCTCATGCACCCACAGTCTCAACTGTGTTCTCTCTACTCGCACTGCAGAAGAAAGTCTCAATCTCAAATGCCATCTTAAATTTTAATATTATTTTTGATGTATGACTTGGAATAAATTAAACATGCTAGAACTTGCAAGATGAAATCCTAGTGGTGGGTATAACCACAAAGCAGTGTTCTATTAAGCCAAGGACTGTCGAGAATGTCTGTTGTGGTCATGTCTGGGTTACGAGTGGCTCCCGTTGGTTTAGTGTAGGTGGGTATTTTTATTCTGCCTGGCTTATGAACAAGGGGATGAAACTTCACAATTTACCTACAAGAAGTGTAAGGCTCTGCTGACTTTTCCTTTACAAGCCCATAGGTAGGAACCACATTTTTTATCCTTAAACCAATATTTTTATTGTATTTAATGTCTTTCATTGATTGTCACTCCAAAGTGGCTTGTATTAAGAAAATATTATATACTATACCTAGAGGAATACTATGAGAAAGGGTGAATATCATAATTCTCTGATACTGTTTTGTACTTTGCAGGTCAGTTCTGTCAGTAAGTTTAAGTGGCAAATTTGTGTTGTGGTTTTGGGCTTCTTTCTTGTTTCCTTCCTTTCTGTCTTTTTTCTTCAAGAAGAACTGAAATAATTTTGGGCAGGATCCTAGCTCTGAGTGGGACTCCTGAGCAGACACGCCACCCAAATTTACAGATCAGAGAGACTTAAACATGTGTGCTGAGGGCTCAGGATCCAGCTACCAACTGCCTGTCAGGACACAATAAAATAATCTCTGAAATAGTCAGCACCCAAGTCATACAAGGTATTGGTAACCCAAAAGTACCTCCTTGAACAGCAAAGTGAAATGAACATCAACTGTCACAGTTGTTGTGTATGATCCATGTGTGAAATTTGGCTAAACAATTTGGCAGCTGTATGTAGCGCTAACTGGATCTTCCAAGTGGTGGTCTGACGTAGCCCTGAGCATAGTATATTTGGGTAATCTAGTTATCACCAAAAAAGTGACAGAGAGTCAGCAGTAGTTAACATCCTATTTGAATAGAAAAGCTCTCAATTATATGACGGCTTATCAAAATTTCCACCTTTGGCCAGCTGTAATCTGGAGCCATCTAAAATCTGCTGAGAATCCAGCAGGGCCCACTCCTGTGCATTTACCTTATACTTTGAGTTTAACAGGATGGCCAAGAATAATATCCTTAGGATGCTGAGTGTGCAGCTGTTGGAGGATTGGGTTGTACATGTGAACAAAGCTTAGCAGGAAAACTGTAGATGGTGGATGCATGATGCCGAGCAGATAATAGCAGAGTATCCGGTTGTCTTGTATCTGCAACTCCAAATCCCACACATCATTAATTTTGGAAAAGGACTCCAAATGTAAGCAAATTGCTCTGACCCAGATTTTAAACGGGTAAAGGAACTTGAATTCACATGCAAGGCAATATAGGCCCTTTTGCAAAACATGGTATTTAAATGTGGCTTGCTTAGAGGAGCTTCCAACAACAGTCAACTTCACCATGTGTCCCAGAAGACTGCCAAGACTTTCTTCAACATCTTAGCGATCCTAAACGGCAGTCTTTGAGAGGGAAAACTCTATCGTTACTTTGTAAATGAAACCTGCAGTAGCTGAATTATACCCTAGTTTTACATCGGTGTTTTATATACCACAGCTACACTGTAAACTAGATTTTGTTTGCTTGGAATTATCCTAGTGATTTGTAGTCTTGTCTCTGACAGATGTGTCTCTTTCTAACCATCACATGCCCTAAGCAATTATGCAGAGTTAACAAAACCTAGAGAAGGCAACTGCTCTTATCTATCTTGCCCCATGCCAAGTCTTTGCCTTCCACTCTCTGCTGGGAAATAGTAGAAATTCCAGACATTCTTTGGAAGGGAGAGGGTTAAGTTTAAAGAGAAGGGTATCTTGTCTTTCACCACTGCTGGGGTGGAAAGATTTTAACTGTGCCTGCTCCCCAGAGGTGCTTTATTATGGGTGTGATGATATGGCATTGGCATGTCCTTGTGGGATAGGTTGGACATTAAGGATCTGAACTGCCAAGGCTCTTCATTGTCATATGGATGGATTGTGATTCTCAGGACATCAGAAAAAGCATTTACATGAGAATACATGAGATTTCGTAGTTGGGGTTATGTGAATTGGACTATGTTTGGCTTAGGGACTGCAGAACCCTAAGGCTGTCACTGGGCTGTGCAAGCACCATCTGAAGACTGTCACAGTCTAAATGGACAGTATAGACAAAAAGGGGAGAGAGGAAGCAGACACAAGAAGAGATGCATTATTCAGCCAAGGTGGTGTGACAGATGTAAAGAACAAGGAGAACCTAACCTACTTCAGTTCCAGTTTACTTTGCTACCAGAACAGACTACTGTTATTATAGCACCCTTTTTTGCATCCTTACTCTTCCAACTAAATTAACTTTCCTTGCCTCAAGGACTGACACAGTCACTGTACAGTCTTCTGGCGTATTTTACCTATTCCAGAGAACTGGAACAACGAGCACACAAACAAGTTACTGCACATTGACTGATCATTGCTTAGTCTCTGTACGTGAGGCTTTAGCTCATGGCAGTAGCCAGCTAGAGCAACGCTATGCCCGGGACAAAGCCAGCCACACAAGTAGAAGTTGCTTCACAGTTACAAATCAGTCTTGCTAGTTCTGGAGATGCCTTTGGGTTCCTGGTGCTGTGCACACAAGGGTGTATGGCAGTGCTAATGGCACCTCAGGCTGCCCTGGCTCCATTTTGGGCATGTGCACCTTACCAGGACTGTGCCTGAGCTGTATCCAGATCTTCCATTATATCATAATGGCATAAGTTGTTCTTGAGTGTATAACTTAAAAAGAGTGACATCTATGTCTGACCAG
This sequence comes from Acanthisitta chloris, assembly GCF_000695815.1. Lineage (NCBI taxonomy): Eukaryota > Metazoa > Chordata > Aves > Passeriformes > Acanthisittidae > Acanthisitta > Acanthisitta chloris. The sequence goes on along the minus strand of NW_008690006.1, from coordinate 84,593 downwards.
ACCAAGTCTGACCTCTGGTCACCTACTCTCACAACACAGAGTAGACCTCATTTTTATAAGTCTCCTTTATACAAAGTGGCAATAACAGGAAACAAATGCAGCTTCCTCCGGCCTGTACTCTGCCCTGGCTCCATATGATGATTTTATCACAAAGCTCCTCTGGTTGCCCACTCCAGTCTTGCTAGTGTTACAAATTCCTTGTCAGACTCCTGCCTTACTAAGAGTTCAAGGGACTACATTTCTGTAATGCTTGGGCTTGGAAAACTGTGAGATGGAAACAAATATTCCTGCTCCTGAAGATGGTAAACAGGACCAAACAGTTACTTACTCTTTGTATGTTGCCTTGATAAATTTAAAGACTTCCATATATTAAACGATGCAATAGCAAATTCCTTACAAAAAATAAAATGTCTGTAACAGACAATGGTTGCTCTGGTGCTAGTGGTAATGTGGCATTGAATATCTCTTGGTTTGGCTTCCACAGTTCAGGAGTGAGGGGAACTGGAATGGTGTTTACTGAGCCAATAAACTTCTCACTAAACATAATTCATGAGCTCTAGCTGGCTAATAACCAGGACCTCAACGCTCTAACAGTTGGTCCCATATATTTTAAAACAAAGGTTTATTTGAAGTGAAAACTTTAAGAAAAATAAACTTTAGGATTTAGTGGCCTCTAATATTGTCTACCTCTGTGGGCCATGAGAGATCTAATAACTAGAGAGTGCATTTAAAAATATTTCTGTAGCAGTCTCTTTGACCAGTGCTAAACCACTGTTTGCTCTAGAGATTGCCTCAGCATCATTTTTTTGTTTATTGTTTCCAAACTTAGAGGAATCCATACACTTTTTTAAAAAATCGCACTGTGCAGGGATTTTTTTCCCCCTATTTATGTTTAAAAAGAGTTTGTGCTGACCATTTGAGTGCTCTACGCCGTCAGCATTTCTGCACCTATAAGGAAAAGGTGAAGAGCTGAAACAAGGCTTGCTCTCTTTAAGACGGTATTTTAAAAATTACTTCCATAACCTTTCTTACAGTCCTAGTTTTTCTCTGGAGAGATCTTCATCTGAACAGGTTTATTTAAACACTTGCTAGATTATGTAGCAGGATTTCCTCCTGAATGAAGACCTGTGCTTCTGCAGGTTCACTCAAGGAGTGCTTCTCCTTGGAGCACTACAGAACTTCAGATTTGGATTGGTTTCAGATCCCCATCATTTCCCTGTGTGTAGAGGAGTATTCTTGTGTTCCGTGTTTGTTTAGTTTCTCATGAATGAAATTTACATTCTTAAAGAATCCCAAGTTCTCAAAGGGGTGTGGGTGAGTGGTGCTTCTGCTCTCTGTGCCACGTGTGATTTGTCCTGGGAGTAGAGTAGTTCAATTTTAAGGACAGGAAATCAGTTTAGATTTCTGCGAGTGGTTTTACCTTCTCGGGCAGGCCTTGCCACTCTGTGCTTCAGCTTCTTTGGACCGATGTGGAAACAACGCCTGCCTGCCTCCTGTCAGCTGCTTTGAAGTCTGTAGATGAAAGATACCATATGAATGCAAAGTACTTGCCAGTTAATGTCAGCAAGTCATTTTGCTTGTACCTTGATAGAAAAAGCTTTATTGTCAGCTTACAATGAATGGATCTGCATATGCACCAGTAGTTCTTTCCTTTTTACTAAAGTCTTTTGGAGAATTATATTGACTACCTCTCAGAAAGACAGAGAGAGGTTAAATAATGAGCAATAAAAGATTATCGAGGAAATTTCTCATAATGAGACACCTTAAAGATAATGCTTGGTAATATTTTGAAAAGGAAAGAAAGCAATGACTGCACCCAGTCACAAGGACTTCCTGCTAAATATTGTCTCATTCTCTTTCAGGGATTATTTTCTCATGCAGAGCTAAGCCTAGTTCCATCAATGCATAGAGAAGTTCTATTATTATACACTGATTTGATAAGATAATATAATTAGTGTCTTGGTCCATTGATGCAGACCTCTACTGTCCAAAACCAACATTAGGTTATTAAATCAATTCATGTATTTGTTACAGTAATAAGATAAAATAGCATTATTTGGATAGCGCTTGTCTAAACTTAGATAAGTCATTCAACTGTATTTGTGTTTGCTTATCCACGTTCTTCTTCTGCTTTTAAAAACCAGCACAAATTCACTAGATAGGTGTAGGCTTAGGATTTCCTGGTTTTTATTGTTTGGTGTGGCAAGGTCTTCCCTGTCAGTTATTTGTGTCTTGACTGTGTGGCTCTGCCTCCCCTGCAGCAGATGGGCAGTGAGGAAATGAGGGCTCCAGTGGATAAATGCAGCAGCAGTAGCAGCAGCTGCTTTCAAGAAGGGTATCCATGAGCAGGCCACAAGTGGGTTGGTGTCTGGGCAGCTAATCTGGACAGATATCTACTAGCAATTTCTGCTAACACACAGATTGGGAGACCTGGAATTGACGGCTAAACTGGCACAGAGCCAAAGACAACAGAGAGAAGAATTTTTAGGTAGAAAGGCAGGTTTGAGTTTCCGAGATTACAGTTGTCTTGAGGAGCTTGGGAGCCTTCTGGCTCCAGATGAGGGAGAAAGAGGCTTTGCCAAATGCCCATTTTGAGTATAAATGCTATCCCAAGTGCCTAGTTCACAGGCTGATACAGGTATTTCATACTCTTCTGGAGGTGGGTTGACGTACTCAAAGGTTGCAGGGAATTGGTTTTGTAGGTAACCTTTAATGGGTTTTGCTTTGTGATATTTTTTTGGCTCTAGAGGCACAGATCCTCTATGACAATGACTGATTCAGCCTGATGTTGAGGGACCGTGGTGTCTAGTGAGATCTGTTGTGTTGAAATGTTGCATTTTGTATTAACTTGGGCTGCAGACCATGATTCTGCCCTGTCTCCTGGTTTTGTAATGCATTTATTTACATGGGAGCATTCTGCTTCTTGCATGTGTGAGGACTTCCAGGGTGAGAACTGAGCCCTGCTCAGCTTTGTTCCCAAACTCTGTGGTGGAACATAAGAGTCCTTGAGAGTGCAAAGGGCCAAGTTATGCTGCTGCGTGCTCCTGGTGTGCTCCTGTGCAGGACCAGATGGAGACCGAAAGCTATTTGATGGGGCCGTGTGTTCCTGGAACTTGCCATCTAACATTCCTTGCTTTCCCCAGAGTGTTCTTCCCCTTCCAGGGTGGAATGCAGTAATTGCCATACCAGAAAGAAGACATGATCTGTCTGTCTAGCCTGGCATCCTCTCTTTAAGACAGGCAAACACCACATGCTTGAGGGAAAAGTACAAGAACTCCTAAAACAAACAACTATGGTATAACCTGTACATAGCGGAAGTTAGTGGTTGGCTTGTGCCCTAAGGTGAGGGAGTTTCTAGCCTTTCCATGAGTGTTGTGTGTAGCTGGGTATTCTCTCTCATACATGATATACTCACACTTAAGCCATTCTTGCAGACTTGCTGCCTCTTGAGTTGAGGAACATGGAATGGCACAGGTCAGCTGCACCCCTGCACACTGTGCTGGAGTGGTCCTCTGTCTTGAACTTTTGGAGGGACAGGTAGCAAGGTGTGTGGTACTGCTCCGTAGTGTGTTGCTGATATCATTGCCTGCAGAGCAGCCATCACTCTCGACAGCTGTCATTCACATCTGTTTATTTGTTTGCTAGTTTTAAGAGTCTACTGGTTATGCCTGTTGTCAGCAGCCCCTGGCTCTTGTGCGAAAGGCATAGACTGTATGGTCTGTTGCTTTTCCTGTAGTGCACCATTTTGTGTACCTCTGTCCTCTGCTCTCAGTCCCTTCTACCCTTACCTGTACAGAAGCCTTTCTGTTCTGTTCATGACTTTGTGCTGTATCTCACATCTTCCCTATGTGTTAGCCCGGATGAATATATTAGATGCTACTGGTCCATCAGTAGCTCTTCCTGGAGAGGATCCTGAGAGACTGTGTTCCAGGCAGTATTCCCAAATGACAGGATTTACTCTGATCAGTAAAGTGTGGTCTGAGCTCTTCCCTACTCGTCCCTACTAAAACACAAGAGCAGGAGGGTTGACTCCATTGGCACGCAATCAAGGCCATAAATAAGGGACCACTGAACCTCTACTGCAAGTCAAGATAAAGAACTGCTATCTGTTTCCCTCCCTCCTGGTGTTCTCCAGTGGCCAAATCTTTCATCATGAGCTGCACATATGAACAGTGTGTCCTGCTGCACAGGGACAGTGCTGCTAACTGGTGTGAAACAGCCTCCAGCAACTCAAAGCTAGAGGGAGAGAGGCCTGGGTAGAAATGAGAAAGTCCTCAAGCAATAGCTTCATTGTCTGGTGCTGATGTAGAAGTTAATAATACGCAGGACCTGTGTTCACCTCAGGGACAAGGAAGGGGAGAGTGCTCTTTTTAATTATGTATTGCTAATTCTTTCCCAACCAGCCAGCCTGGGATTTCCTTGCATTCTAAGGCAATGCTTTCATGTGTCTCCTGTTTAACAATCTGGACTTGCTTGAGAAGTTGGTTTTCCTTCTTGTGGAAGATTGCATTGGAGCCAGAGTGTTGTTTATTTAATATCTATAATAAAAATTCTTTATACTTTTTGTGTTTCCTCTCCAACTTGAAAAGGGATAGCATGGAAAGTAGCACGTATTCTGTAGGGAAGATCTTTCGTGTTCTACCTATTTAGTAACCACAGTTACCAGACTGCTCTTACTTCAAGGAGTTGGCCAATTTCCCTTGTGCTACCTGGACCTCTATAGTCTATGGTTCTGATTTGCTCTCCCAGTAATCCCAAGTAAACTGAAGTGGAAAGGTTAAGCCTCTTTTCCTAAATGGCAGCTAGAAATTTATCATTACTTGCCATTTCTTCTCTGTGAAAAGAGTTTTGCTGAGCCCTTTGAAGACGAAATGTTCTGTCCAAGCAACTAGCTGGGTTGTGGTGTTGTATGAGCCTTGACGAAGCTGTAAGAGGTCTGTACTGCTTAGGTGAGCTGGAAACATGCCTAGCTGTTCACAAACAGCACAACAGTCTTGCTTCTAAAACTTGAGAATTATCCTCTGTGTTAGATAGTCAGATTAGTAGTTCATGGAATGGTGGAGGCCAAATCTAGACCCAGGTCCCTAAGCAGACTGTTGCTGATGTGGCTGGGATCTGGTGTCTGGCTTTTCTCGAAGTAATGCCGTGAATGTTTCTTATGTGCTGTTACCTTTTCCCATTTTTGATGATATCAATGTTCTTTCTTCTTCTGATATTTTAATTTTCAAACAACACACATGCTCTGGTAGATTGAAACAAAAGACAAATGCAGAGCCAGAGGTCGGGTTTTCTAAATGCAGCTTGAGTTTTGTAGGCATGGATAATTAGAAAAATTAAATTTGTAATTTTAATTAGCTTATTTTTAAGTAGGGGGAAATGAGCATTTTTTTAGCATGTGAGACTTCCTATGCTACACTGAACTCCAGCATAGCATATATCTTCATAGTTTGTACAGCCCACTAATCCCTGCATGAGCATTCTTAGAATTAAAATCCTCTTAATTCAGTAAAATGAGATAAACCAAATTAAAGTTCCTTTTAATACTGAATCAGTGTGTCTATACAGAGATATAATGTGGTTTAGCTGATTCACTTTGAATTCACAACTTTAGTTAATCTGAATTAAGTTTCCCAAGTCCTGCGTGTAAAGATATCTTTATTTAGAAAAAGCTGCTGTTGTGGAAAGAGCAATGGACTCAGCCCTGTCCCGAGGCACTCTGGCGTGCAGCTCACTTGTTCAGAGACAGAGAGTTTCTGGGCATTAGCAAATTGCCTACCACATCCTTTTCTTCTCCTCTCAGAAGGCCTCTGTGCCACCTCCTAAAATTGAGGTTTCTGAGCCATTACTCTGAGTAACTTGCTCTGGTTTTATTTGCTGTGCAGCTGAGGAAACAATATTTCAACAACTTGCATGACTTTGGAACAGGGAATGTTAAACTTAACCTGAAACCAGCCATGAACATACTCTTTGATTCAAAAGCACTGTCCAGTGCATGTTCACTGCCCAGGCCAGGTATAGAGCAGAAAGCAGAATGGGGACTCTCTCTACCACAGCAACAGTTTGTGCAGTAAAACTGGACTTTGCTGCGTACAGTTGGGAAGCCAAACCATTTGCACAACTGTCTTTTTGGGTTAGAATTTAGCTTGGAGTTTGCTCCTGAAAATGTGTGCTTTCTGCTTGGAAAGGATCTTGTGGTCATGCCGCACTTTTCTTGTGAAAAGACAGACTGGTCACATGGGTCACATACAACCGTTTAGGACAAACTCCTAAATGAAATTTGCTGTTTGCCAGATGCAAGAAGTGCTGGACCATGTGAACTATGACTGCAAGCTCCACCCAGTTCAGTTTATTGGACTGTTCTCCAACTCTTGCCCTAATGGGAAATTGTTCATAGAATTATTGCATTTTCTCGTGGGTTGCTGGTTTTGCTAAGAGATCAGCTGGGGGGGATCTCTTGGATTCCTCTAAATTTTTTCGGTTGGAATTTCCAGTATGTTGATCATGGATGTTATGAATAATGGGTAGGAGATAACAGAGTAAAAATTACTTTATTTTACTCCACCTTTGAGTTGGAGTACAGAGGCAAATAGACACAGGGGACGGGAGGTGGTTTTCTATGGGCCAGTTGATGAATTCATGTTCCTTCCACCTGGTAAAGTCATGCCTGACATGCTGAAGTCTCCAGAAGCCCTGAAAGCATCATGCACTGTGCGTGTGTACTATAAATAAACTTTTCAAAACATAATTAAAAAACACCTGTGGCAAAGCACATGTTTAAGTGAAACTTGCTTGATGAAGGTTGACTCAGGGGTGTAGGAAGGAGATGAGGAAAGAGCAAGTGGGAGGAAATAAATGGAACCTGCTGTCAGAGAAAAGCCACTTGTTTGTGATTTTCAGGCTGTCCAAGCTCTTGGCATGGCAGCTTTGGGAGATCCCTAGTGACTCTCTGGATGTTTGCCCTTGGCATGCATGTTTGCGTGTGAACTGAGAATTCAAGTATTAACAAAGCTGCATGAGCAGGGTTAGTTAACCTGTTAGAAAAGGATCAGATGTCTTGGAATCATGGTTGATTCTCCAGTTCTAAGAATCCAAATGGCTCCTGCTGACAGCCTCCAATCAATTAGACAGAATAATTTCAACAAGCCCTCTTATTGAATTTTCATGTGTTCAACCTGCAATTTGGATAGCTGCATCCCTTTATTTTAAATGGACAATACTTTTGATCTGTGCAGGACCAAAGGAGGTTTGGGGAGATGAAACTCTCTTATGGTAAGTTGTGCTAATAGTATCTGTGGAGGTATATAATCTACATTGCTGCTGTCTCAAAGCAGGTCTGGCTTACCTGGTTGTTTTTTAAGTTGTATGAAAACATGATCCATCTTCAAGTAGGAAAAAGAAGTCTTCTACACCCCATCCCCTTTAGATGGGCCACTAAGGGGTTAAATGCATTGCTCAGTTCCGAGGAAGCCTGTTTCAAGGCAGGCATTGACTGGAATAAGGTTTTGCTGCAGACACATGCTGATGTGCTTGCAGCAAGGATTGCAGGCTTATCAGTAAAGATAAACATGCAAGGGCTTCCAAACCCCTGTGTCCCTGCCACTTGTTTGGGATCCTTTTTCAGAGACCAAGAAAAAATACAAGATCTTCTGCAAGATAGATGCTGCTTCCAAGGGTACAGCCAGCAGGCTTCATAGAAACAGAGACCATGTATTACTGTGTGGTTTGGAACAGGTACAGGAGATATTAGTTTACCTGATTCAAAATAGTACTCGAGACCTTGCAGTATCATGTGGGGTTGGCTCCTTCCCCTCAGTCATCACTCTTTTGCCAAGTGTCCAAATGCTGGACAATGCTGGGTTTTGTTGCCCTCACTTAAGTTACTTGCCATAGCTAATTTCTGCATGTGGCTCTCTGCTGCCAAGCAATCTCCAGGCTTTACTACCCATTTGTTTGCCATTTCCCACAAATACATTGAATGTTACTTTATTATAATTCTAGTGCTGAGAGGAGGGGAATGGAGATAGTGTTTCTGTTAAAAATGTACAGGATCAGCTACAAAGTTTTTGGGCAGAGAACAGGCCTCTTGAGTTGCCTGCAAAAACAGTCACAATGGTAATATTAGCTATAATTATGGTGTAACCTTGTAAATAATACATTTTTCTTTCTTTCCCTCTCTTCCTGCTTCTGTCACCAAACACTGCAAAGCAGGAGATGAAGAAATCAAACACCTGGCTTGAGGTCAAATTCCAAAAGTCTGTGCTGAAAAATGCAGAAATTATTCCAGATGGGTGAGGACTGGCACTCTTTCTGTCCAGGAAAATCTGTGCCATTCTGCAGGCTCAGCCTGGGTCCCTCTGTTTTGCCACTGAGTCTGATTGACACTTACATGTGTGTGGCCCTTTTACACAGCAGTGGACTTAAGTTTGAAAATCCAGACATTTTTGGACTGTGACAACAGTTGGTATGGTGTTTCAATCTGTATTTTAGGTTTTTAAAATTATATATATTATTTTAAAAGCAAATGTGGCAAGTTATTGCAAAAATCAGAGAGAACAGTTTACAAAAACAATTTAGAAGTTCCTCTCAGTGGAATGAGTTTTTGAATGTGGAAAAAGGGACTTGTACAATTTCAAAAAAATCTCTCGAACTTGCAGTGTGATAGATAGAGCTAGTTCTGAGAATGTGAAAACGTGGGCTCCATGTGCTAAAGCTATTTGAAAAGAGGTGTGAGTGAAGGGGCTGAGGTTGGTGTGAACGTCAGACTTCCTGCCTTCTGCACTTTCTGTGTCACAGCTGTAGCACGTTCATAGTGTGGCACTGGCACTTCTTTTAAAAGGGACTCTGAGCTAGCCCAGCCTTTCAGGAAAAGAGAGCTGCAGCCAGAAATTCTGGCCCATCGCAGGATGACAGGAGGAAGAGCTTTGTTACTAGCTTGTGTTTGATCTTAGCTGCTTTTTTCTGCTCTCAGTAGCATGCTAATGATACCTGTGGGAGGTGAAAAATAGGTGAATTCCTGCTAGGGTGCGGACATGTTCGCAGTTTAGTTCTTGTCCTCTTCTTCCCCTCTGGTAAAAATTTTGGGGGCTGTCCCAGATACATAAAAATGAACGTTTTACTAGAATAATTTTCTATCTTACATCTGCTGAGGACTCTGAATCAGAAAGGCAGTAAGCAGTTGACTCAGTTTGTTTTGCCTTCTCTCCCCCTTTCTTATGTTTGAAATTATGAGTATTTATGGGAAATGACTGGCTTGTAAGTCTAGGACAAGTCTGAGCTGCCCATAAGCCATTCCTTTGCTGCAGTTGAGTTTTGCCTTGTTTATTTGAAAGTTTAAAGCTGAAATGCCATGTGCATTCTGAATCCCATTCTGTTCCAAATGCCAGTTGCCAGTTTCGCATTTCTTACTTGTGATTCTCTATGCATTATCCCCCTCTTGGTATCAGAGGACCCAGCAGGGTGGGCAAGTTGCACTCTGGGTCAGAAGAGCAGGGTGACAGTGAAACAGAAGGGTGCCAGACCTGGAGGCAAATATACCCCAGTTTCTGCTGCTGCCCAGAGAAAGGGTCTGCAAGTCTGTGATAAGGGATGGAAAGAGACCAGAAGGGATGGGTGGGCCCCCAAAGGCGGAGATCTGGATGCCAACATATCTTGCTCCAGCTTTGCAAGGAGCAGCATGCAAGTGCTTCAGAGGGAGGGCTAGTTGTGGTTTGTGGTTTAGGGAGTTGACACAAATAGTGTCTGAACCCTTTTTTATGGGCCTGCAAAGCAGTGTTCACTCCAGGGAACTGGAGCCTGTCCTCCCTGGTGTAATCCTTTCTTGCTTAGCAGGTTCGAGGCTGTGCTCAGAGCAAGAAGTCATGGCTGGCTGGCAGAAAGACTTAACAAGTGAGGTTTAGATTCCTATGTTAGAGTTAGATGAAGATGGACATGTCTGTAATCAAACACTTGGGTCTGGGTTTCTGTACTTAAACTACTGTTGTAAACCAGCAGTAAGTTCTGTGGAAGGCAACCTGTGACAATATTTCTGTGCCCAAGAAATGTATGGGCTAGGCTATATTTTTCTTTCTTCAGTAAGTGCACTGTGCAACTTTTTTTGTGGACAGAAAATACAGAACAGTGTGTTGACCTTCATTGCTGATCAAACTTCAGTTGCACACAGATATAACTGATAGCAGTTCTTACCTGGATTTACTTTTTGTCAGTGCACATAGCTGGTCACATGGAGGGGTAGTGAAATACTTCCATAATATATATAGCACAAATGCCTGAGTGGAATAAGAAGAAACAAAGTATATCAGAGGGGAAAATACATTGGAACTCTTTCAAATTCAATGAGAAAACATTCCCAAAGTTCAGATCATTCATTCTGCATGAGGGCTGATGCTGAACCTGATAAAAGTCATCCTAATGGAGGCAGCTCACTACCTAGCACTGAAATACCAGCACACCTATTGGCCTGCACTGTGCTCCTTGTACCTGGCAAAGCACTGGTTACATTAATCTCACAGCCTGCTTCACTTCAATTGAGAGTTCTACAGGGTTGATCAGAGGAAATCTTAGTGATCCTACAAAGAAGCCTGTTTGCTTAAGAGGGCATATGTACATCTTTTAACAATCTGGTTGTGTACCTCCTTTGTGGGAGGATCCCTGACCTTATACAGAAAGGGACAAGTGCTAATTAACTTAATTCTGGGAACAGGAGGTGGTATGACCTTTTCCAAAGTGATTCTTTTGGGCTGGAATTTACAGAGAGGTATTTGCTAGGAGTGATGTCTGCATTTGCTATAAAAATGTTATTCATACAAAGGTGTTAAATTCCCTGGTGTGGCTGAGGGAAGAAATTTACCTCCCATCTCTCTGGTTCAGGTTCATGATTCCTTGTCTAAAAATTGTTGGCACTGTGTCCAGATTTATCTTATTTAGTATCAAAGCACATTTTCTGTCCTATCTTTTAGCCCTGAACACAGAAAATAGATCCAAGTTATTAGACCATTGTTTTGGCCACCTCTTACCATATTGTGAACATGCCAGCTTTTATTGGCAACCCAGGAGGAAATAAATTTCTCTGGCTTTTTTTTTTTTTCTCTAGCTGTCAAGGTGTTAGTTCGGAGCATCTTCCAAATTTCTCCCTCTTCTGCTAAAGAAGTGGTAAGGATTCTCAATGCCATCTCTTTGCTGTACTCCCTCTGAGCAGCTCAGGGACACAATTACAACCACCCTGAGTGTGCCTATGCCATTTGAGTTTTGTTTTTGCTACCAGCACTAAGCAATCAGTCCCAGTTGCTCCTGGGACTCCTGAGGGATTAGGAATGAGGAAGCTTGCCTACGTGGTCTCCTGTTGTGCTTGTATTTCTTTATCTTTCTTTCACCAGTGTAGGCAAAACTAGCGGCAGCTACAGCACTACAGCTGCTACAGCAGCTACAGAGTCTCTCATCACTCTGCAGCAGGAACTGCAGAGAGCAGAGCTTATGGGGATGTACCTGAGGTGAGCAGGACAGAGAGCCATTGGTCTGACTCCACTGAGGAAATGAAATGCAGCCCCCAGGAAGGAGGCAAGTGGCTGGAGAACCCCTGGCTGGCCATGTGTCAGCCTCACAAAGCACCTAGGATGCCCTGGCTGCAGAGAAGGCTTCCTCTGGGGTCTCACAGCTGGTGAGGGGTAAGAAGGCAGCTGATAAACCTGAATCTTCCTCAGGCAAAGAAAGATATTTGGTCCCTGCTCCCTGTCATCTCCTAATGTTTCTTTAAAAAAACCCAACAAAGCAACTTTTCCTCATTCACCACCACCATCACCCCCAACAACAAAAAAAGCACAGTTCTGCTGGACCCTAGGAGAAACCAATGTCAGCAGCTCTTTGGAAGGCACTGAGGCCTGCGGCGGTGACTCCCAGCAGGGCAGCCCCGGCCGCGCTCGGGCTCTCCACGTGTGCAGCCACGTTCTGTGCTGCCCCTGCTCGGGCCAGGGCTGCTCAGGCAACAGGAGCAGCGTCTTCACCAGGCAGCATTTTCTGCCATATTCATTCCAAGGACAGCTCCATTCTGAAGTGGTGCCAGACTGAGCTACAAACACCATGAAGCAAACAGCTGCCACGTCCTCATCCTACTTCTTGTCACAGCACTGCAATAGAGCTGGGAGTTTTTCAGGAATATAACTAGGTAAGGAGTATTTATTTAGATGAAAGTGAAGGTAAAATCCCTATTTCCCAGTTGGTTTGACCCCTATTTACAAAGATCTAGTAATGCATGTATGTAGAAGAAATATCTACATGAGTGAAAATGTGCCCTGCTAATATTAAAAGGTACACTGTGGAATTTTGCCTAAGGATAAAATGTAATTTTAATTGAAAGCTGCTGTAACTTGATAGGGAATATCCACAGCAGTCTTGAGGATCTACTTTAAAATATAGTTAAACACAGAGACAACTCCCACCACTCTGTCTCTTAGAGCTACATGTCCTCTTTGATCCATCCATGGTGCTTATGATTCCTAAGAGACATGCATACTGCCAGTAGTCAGAGCTCATTAATATTTATATGATACCTTTCATCTGAACATGTGTGCTTTGCAATTATTAATTAAAACAATTTCACAAAACCCTAAAATTTAGCTTCATTTCATAGCTCACAAAACTGAGACCCAGAAAGTTTGTGTCCTTGCATGAGACAGAGAGAGATTAGGAATGTGGAAGGTTGCCTGCCTGGTCTCCTATTATGCTGTATTTCTTTATCTTTCTTTCACCAGTAACTTTTGACAAGGCAACACAGGTTTTCTTTGACTATAAGATGCACCATGAGCCTGTACTACCTTGGCAATACTGAGAAAGTGAGTAAAGGGTACCTTCTCTGTCACTGTGGTTCCTCACACATGCTTTTTGGAAAGCCTCTTTAAAAATACAACCTGGAAATGGTTTATCAGCCCTACAGACCAGACTCTGAGTGACTATTTACTTGAACATGTCAAACCCTTCCCCAGCATGCTGTATTTTAGTTTCCATGTTAGAGCAGATAGAAGGGATGGTGGGTTATAATCCACGCCAGACGTGGGCTCTCTCCTTGCAGTCCTTCCTGGTGCTTATGGAATGAAGGAGCTTGGTTCAGTGTGAGACTGATAACGGGAGGGAGGGCTTGCCATGCGATTAGACCAGTTCACTGTAAACACCTAAGTTGCACAAGTGGCTCAAACTTTGATCTTTTTGTTGTGGAAAAGAAATCTGAGACTGTGAAACCTATCCTCAGTCACAAACGAGGAGGTGGACATTACTCAAGCCCAACTGTGGAAATGTAAATACAGTTAAATGTGATCAAAATGGAAAAAACACTCCTCTCTTCCCCCATCCCTTGCTCCACAGTGTGCAGAGACTGCTTTTACCAGGAGCTACTACTCTGGCTTGCATAGCTCTGTTTGTGAGTGCAGGCCCCAGTCTCACACCTGAAACGCCCAAATCCAAATGCTCCCAAGTGCTGTCTGGGATAAGGTTTAAGCCACAGGTGCAATTAAGCTTTTAAGTGGTAAGCCTATTTGGTTAGGGGCACACCTAGAGCCTGCAACAAGCTGGGAGAAAAACGATCAGTCTTTCAAACTGACGGGTGGTCCCTGAGATACTGCTGGAAGGGTTAAGAAGAAGCTATGGCATTTGTAATTCTCCTGGTATTTATTGTAACAACTCTCTGAACAAGTTCTCTGTGGAGGCATCTGGCTGTCCTACTGAAGTGAGACTTGATTTTAATTATAAATCTGGTAATGGATTATCAAAATGATGGTGTTGCTAAGGCCATGGGCATCTTCTCCTTAGTGCTCTCTTCTTTTCCCTTCACACCTTCCTTCCCACATCTGCCTGGACAAACATTGGGACAAAAGGATAAGTTTCACAGGAGTGTAGGTTGCTAGCCTGTGGTCTCTTTTACTATTGGCATGTGGGGCTTTGATTAGATTTTTAGAGGAAAAATGCCATAGCAGGTTGCCCATTAAAATGCTGGTTAATATTTTAAGATGTAAATGTTCGCAGGCCTTCAATGAGTGTATGAAAAATGGGAGATGTGAGACTTGAGCAAGTCCTCAACATTCTGATTTCTTTGCACTGTGTCATAGCTTTGTTTTTACAGTCATTAGGACAGCATCAGAGGCCTTTGCTTTGCATAGGCTTGAGCTCTTGGGCAAGGATTTAAAAGTGGAACATTAAGACATGTTAGTGAACATGTGCTAATTAGTCTCTACCTAGTCTCTGATAGTGGCTGTCACACACTCCAAGGCCATGAGCCTTGCCTACACTATGCCTCTCAAATGGCTGCAACAATATAGCATTTTATCCTAGTCTAGACAAAGTCTTAGGAGTTACCTTGTCTAGTCAACTAATCACTCCTTTTAGTGGGAAAACTGCTTTGCTTTATGATTGTTTCTCTGCCTGCTTTTTGCTCCTTGTTGTCTTTTTTTCTTCTCCTTTCCTCTGCATACCTTCCCTGAAGCAACTCCTGTTCCATCCACTGTAATGTAAGCATTAACTATTTAACTGCTGATTAGGAAAATCACATCACATGGGCTTTGCAACAATATTGGAGTGGGAGGCAGAGGAAGGAGATGTGTGAGTTCCCAGTTCTCTATCACAACCTGACCTGGGAGAGCATTAGTCCTTCTTGACGCCATGAAGGTGTTTAACATCTCTTCAGTCTAATGGATACAATAGTTGAATGGGATTTGGATGTACCTGAATCATTGTCATCTCTTGCTGTTGAACTTGTTATTTGACCTTGAGCAAGCTAGGCTGGGCCTTTTGTCCCCAAAGTGGATAGAGGGCAAGCACTGTACCAAAGTACTTTTTGTTTCTTAAATGCAGAAAACATACTCATGCAAAGGACATTTCTTGTATAATAAAGTACTGTGGAGTTTTGGAATCTTTGTTTCTGCACCAGGTTGCACAGAGGGAGATAAGAAGCTGGAAGAGATCTGCAGTTTTCCAAGCAGTGAAAGCCCTTTTAGCTCTGTGTTCCCAAGCAGCCATATGGGGCTCTTACCCAACTGACTTATTTCCTTGTGTGATGCAAATTGAGCTGGTGGCCCCCTTCTCTCCCCCTGGCATCAGCTATTCTAAGCATTCGCGGGTTATCAGCATTTCAGCTCCTCTTTGCACTTGCAGTACCTAGTTGCCACAGTCGGATGTAGTCTGTAGTATGATACTTGTGAAAACTCGGCAGACTCAGAGGGAACTGTGGGCGATGTAGTGAGAAAAGGTGTGCAGGTGGACTCTGCAACCCACGTAGTTACTCTCTGTCCTGAGGACTTTTTGTGGCTAGTCATAATTGCCAGTTTCTCACTTGGTTTTGCATGACCCTGAAAGTTGCATTGGAGATGAGAATTGGACCTTTTCTATTCTACCATGAAAGGGAAAAGTCTGAAATATTTGGATAATTGAAAAACTAATGAAATTGCCATGGTAAAAGAATAGAAAATGTATTGCTAGCAATTAACAAGGGCAAGCATTTCAATCAGACTGAAACTATCTTCTCATTTGTTTGGGGAGTTTATTGTTAGCAGATGTTTAATTTCTGTATGAATTAATATTTTGAAAGCTGAAAAATTATTTATATACATGTAGAAACTCCTTGTATTTTATTTCAGTGAGAGTGTAAGCACTCACATAATGTCTCTCAAAGACCCCACAAAGACTAGAAGTGGTGTTCTTGATTCTTTCAAAGAACAGATGGGTGTATGTGTAGGAGAGCACAGAAGAGAGGGTAAGTGTATATATGAGCATGGAACAGAAATAAAGGACAAAATACCTTTGAAGAAAGGGACAAAACATGCCGATATACCTCTCATGCTCTCTGCCTCCATCACTAACAACCCCCGCTTCCTCTCCCCATCCCCACCTAACAAAAAAAAAAAATCCATTTAGAAAACATCCTTGCAGATCACGTGGCAGCTGGCAAAGGCTGCTAGCCCTTCTGCCAGAGGCAGCTTAGACTCCTGCAACAAAGCAAACTGGGTTGAAATTCTAGGCATGAAAAAAGATAAAGCAGCTGCCGCCCTGACATCCTGGGTCCGACTCTGATTTCAGTTTCACTTCTGTTGCGTCTTGGGTAATGTCAATGCTGCAGTGTAACTGAAATGAGAACTGGGGCTCCTAATCTTGACATTGGGTCACCCAGTGGTAATCCATTTGTTATCTCTGTTACATTTGTGGGAGCACACACACCCACTCCCTTTAGACTGCAGTAATTTATTTGGCCTATTTTATGTCTGATGGTCACTTGAAACTGTACCTCTTGCCTGTCAGCAGCTGTAGTTGTTTTGCTAAGTGACTATCTAAAGTGAGACTTCCTTGTGCAATTGTGTATTTTAGACACTGTCACCAGAAATCCAGTGGTTCTTCTCTCTCCCTACCCCTCCCGTCCCCTTCAGCTGTTTAGATTTCAGGACACATGGCTGAAATGAACGTATGCTTGGAGTTTGCAAAATGGCTTGAATGACAGGAGAAATTGGATCACACAATGAGAGTTCACAACACAGCCACCAATTGGTACAGCAGGAGTTTGCAGCTCCCTTACGCTCATTATTGTCTCAGCATAACATCCAGCAATGTGTATTTCTCACATCCCCCTCAGAAAAATGGGAATGCAATTGAAAGGAGCAGGCGGAGGAATGTCCTCCCTCCCTCTGAGCGGTCGGGCTGTCAGCCTCTGCTCTCTGTGGTACCCCCAAGGCCTGTGGGTATCAGGGTGGAGAAGGGCCTGCACACCTTATTGTGCCTTCTTGCTTACGCTGGAGAATCTCCAGCTTATCCTGCCAGTGCAGTGACTGCATGTGGAGGAGGGGGAGAGGTTGTGTTGCAAGCTCTGAGAAAATTAGTTGTCTCTATTTTATCTTTTGCAGCTGCAGCACTTTTTTTTCCTCCCCTCATCACTCCCCCCTCCCCATGCGAGTGGTATGTCTGAACCATATCCTTCAAAACCAGTTTTCTAAGCAGATTAGATGGGCAGCAGAGACAGCTATGCAATCAGGCAAAAATGTGCACTCAAGCCTTCATTTCATGCAGTGGCCAGAGCAGTAAGTGTCTACCACCTGTATTTTTTTTCTTCATTCTCTCCCTTTCCTGTTATTCTGCAGTGCTGTGGTCTGTCACTGTCGTAGACTGAAACAAAATGGTTGTTCTGCTCCTTAATTATATAAAAATTAGGGAGGGGAAGGAAGTTGGGTTCCATGCTAATACTCATTAACGTGAAACGTAAAACGTGCTCCCTAGCTGGCAAGCTTCACCATGCAAAGTGACATTTGCTCCCTGTGAGCGTGTTGAAGGGTAATCTGGGGATTACCTTCGGGTCCTCTAATACCAATCCTCCCCTGACCAGTCTGGAAAACCAGTGCCTAATTTTCCTCTTCCTTCAAATTCAGTATATTCTCCTGGTTTGCCACTACATGTAAGTTTGGTCTCTTGCTACCCTGTGTCTTTCAGTGCCCCCTATCAGCCTTGTCACATGCTAGGAATCTGACAATAATGGTCTTCACCTGCTTTGAGATATCATGGGAACTCTTTAGCATTGGTATTGGTTTCATGTCTGGTCTCTTATAGGACAACAAGCTGAATTTGGGATTAAGCTCTCCAGACAAGTTTGGAAACCTTATGGCTTGTTCTGTGTGGGTGGAAAATGGGGATAGGTTAGTGGGCTGAGTGACAGACCTGAGGAAAAGAGAGTTGAGTAAGCTTTGGCTGTCTTCCAAGAGAGGAAACAGAGCAAAGTGTCCCAGGAGCCATTTGTAGCTTGTCTGGAGGAGAGGAAGGAACCCAGAACAAGGTGATCAAAAAATCCTTCTTACTGTGAGTTTGGAGAAGCAGGGAACAGAAGTTGTATGATAAAACTAGAAGAGAGAAATTGAGGATTGGGGGGGGAAGAGAGGAGAGGAAATAAACCTTTTTCTATATAGTGCATGGAGAAGGAAAGAAAGAGAAACCAACGTGAAGATTTTGATGTGCTTTATAGGGTAAGAAAGAAGCTACTTTAGGCCCAGACAAACAAGGTTGTGTTTGAAATACCGGTAGAAATCTGTGCTTTAACATGTTGGCACAGTGCACTGCATTATCTTCTGCTGATTCTTCAAAAATAAAGAAATACTTCAAGAAGAGGAAAAAATTGCAAAAAATAAGACTCAATTTTGCTTGTGTAAAGGGGTGAAAAATTGGGTGGAAAGTTGGTTGAATGTGTGAACCACAAAAGCAGTGAGATACAGTCACAGAGAATTCAGGTTTTAAAACACAAGGAAATTGTGCAGAGATATTTTTCACACTGACTCGTAAATAGCATCTTAGGGTGTGCAGCATTGCCAAATTTACCCTTGTTACAGGGGCAACTTACAGTAAGTTCCCACCAAAGCCATACACCATCTGTTTGAATTACTTAGAGGAAAGGTTTGTCTCCTTATTCCTCTTCTATTAGATGTGACAGATTAATGTCTTTGAGGGCAGATCACTGTTAGGCTAAATCTTTCTCTGGTTATGATTCCTTATAACTATAAAACAGTCACAAGGTTATGGGGTTTTAAAAAGAGAGGTTTATTGCAGTTTCCAACACCAAAACTACAGGCTGAGTGTCTCTCCTTTTTCTTTTTTTTCAAAAGTAAATCAAATCCATACACACGCATGCACACACACTCTCACTCTACCTTCTCTCACACATACAGATCTGGGGGAAGAACACACATTACAAGAGCAGCATTACAGACTCTACAGGAAAAATACCAAAATAGCTTTCTGTGAATACATACTCATCTTCCCTCTGAGTCCTCTCTACTTGTTTAAGAACTGTTTGTTGAGCATGAGTTGGTGGCACCCCTAATGTTTGGGGAAGAATTCTGAGCCATCAGCAGCTCCACCAGCACTTGTTTCTACCCAACTCTCATAAAAGCTGTCTGTGCCTCAGCTAGAAGCAGCAAGGGATCGACCGTTCAGACATCTGTTGCAAACCCTCTAGTTCAATACTTGTCAGACTCTAAACTAGTCGTTATACTCAGTTGATGAACTACATCCTACAGTCCTTGGGTCACACCAGGAGCTGTGTGGGAGACAGAAGGGTGCTGATACTGCTATAATTTAAGTTCCCTGCTGGGGAAATTTCTGCAAGAATGAGCTTTATTCACAGTATTATTTTTAAGACAGTCTGTAAGAATGCTGCTGTGGTTAGTGGGAGTCTGATTTGAGTTCTTGTTGGAATGGGTTTTTTTCAGAGAAAAATATAGTTTCTTTAGAATAGAAACATTTTTTTTTTCTAGAAAAGTCCAATTCTAGATTTCTAGTCACTTGTAAAATTAATAAACTAGCTTTTTACCAGAAAAGTTACATTGTCCTGTCTATGCTGCCTGAATGGGAATACCTCTTTGCTTTGCTTTTCTATAACTGGTCTGAAAGGCTTCACTTGGGATTGGTTTAAAACATTGTGTTGGATTCCAGGTCATCCTCAACTGCTCAGAGAGCTGTTGTCTGATGTACCTGTCCCTTCTGGTGGACTCCACGGGCCCTGGCCTTCCCATATGGCAGTACAGGTCTCCCAGAGTCTGTACTGTGTCACAGGAGACCTTAGTGTGTGTGATCTGGGAACTGCCTTCCTGCCAGGGACTCTGACCCAGAAGAGAGACCAGGGTTACCAGGCTGCCACACTGCAGTGTCTGAGGCAATGCAACACTGTGGGAATAAAAGCAGTTCAACACTGTACTGACTCAGAACAAAATTTCTCGGGTCAGGTCACTAAGCCAAAGTGAACCAGCATTGGTTTCAGTAATGTAAAATACTCCATTTCAAATGCACTGGTGTTAACAAATAGGTTTCCTTTCTTGTTTCTTTCTTTCTTTTTAAACTTGTGAACTTCCGTTCTACAGAGAGTCTCTAATTTCAGTTTTTCTCCCTGAATTGGGATGAGAGCGAATGTTGAAATACTGGAATTTCTTCCTTTCTGGGGAGGAGGCAGCTGATGAGTAAGAGCAACCAGTTTCAGGGTTAGGACAGCTGACTCTGAAGTCCTGTACACTAGAGCAGACCAGGTGATGGTGGGGCAGATAGGTGATGGAGGGGAGGGGAACACGCTGGCAGAAGGAGGGAAGTAAGAGAGAGGAATGAGAAGCAACAATGAGGGCAAGAACAAAAGAGTTACGACTGTTACACTGATGGCTGTGCCAAGCTCAGCATTCTGCTTTGCTGAGTGACCAGCAGACATGCAAGCTGGTGCCACATCGAGAGCTCCTGTCACAGAGCACATGAGGCACTTCATGGGGAAGGCAAGGGCTGGGTGAGGTGGAGCTGGTGGGTCACACCAGTGCACAACCAGGCAGTGCTGCAGGGTTTCACTTCTGCTCACTTAGCAGTTGAGTCCTCCCATGCTAATCGAACAGGAGAAGAATGAAGAAACAAAAGACGAGCACTTCTGAGTTCTCATCCTGGCTCTGAGCAGGGCACTGCAGCCCTTGTGAGTTAAAGAGTCTCTCTGCCACAGAGTCTTTTTCTGCAAAGTAGAAAGAGTAGGAACACTCTTTTCTGGTGTGACTGGGAAGGAACATTAGTGACTGTTCCTAACACACTGCAGAGTGTTTATTATGCTGATGCTTTTATTATTTAACAAGTTTCTTGACTTTTTTTTTCAATATACCAAATTGATACACTCCATCCATCACCAATGCCCTCCAGGAATGAGTAGCTAATTAGAGAGCAGGACTTGTGAAAAGACAAACCTGGGTTATGCACAGAACAGGTTTCTCCAGTATTTATTGCCTACGTTACTGGCCAAGCTTCCTTGTAAGTAATAGTCAAATAATCGGCCTGGGTCCTTTTGTGAATGGTTTGAGTCTGTGTGGTCCCTCCTTTGTTAGAGCAACTCATGGTTTCTGAAAGCTTCTGCACCCCCTGTTCTGAACAGCAGAGCCTGGTGGCACCAGCTGCTTCTGCCTGGAACAAACATTTGCATGTGACATTAAAAAAAAAAAAAAGCAAAGCTAGTTTCAAAATGTATTTTCTTTTCCTTATCCTCTCATTTTCCAGCCCTTCTTAAAACGCTGATAGTATTTAAAAGATGAATATATTTAGCTGTTGCTACAAGCATCTTTTAAACAAGTAAAGCTTGAAGAGGAAAGAGAAATCTTTCCTTCAGAAATAAACCAGCAGCCAGTGTTTAGAAATATTTTAACAATAGACCATATGGGAGTCCCAAACTATTAAGCTTTATTATTCAGAAGGCGGAAAATGTGGTTTGATATTCAATTGATATACAGCATAAATGAGAGCCGCAAACTCGGCTGCCTTGAGCTGGGATTCAGATGTTCTCTTGAATATAATAACTAACGCTTTGGCCTAGTTCCACAGAATGCATCCAGCCTGCTGATCACAAGCCAAGAAACTGTAGGCTTTTTTTTTTCCCCTTCCCCTCTCTTCTCCAAGGTACTTTCCTCTCCTGCCAGCGTGAGCTTTTGGCCTGAATATAAATCTCCTGATACTGGATGCATGTAGAAAATGGGGAGGATGCTAATAGTGCTCAGCAGCGGAGCTGTATGTGTGCATGTGTGTTTGTTTTTCTTCTGCTTTAATGATAAGGTTTTCCCTTCATGATGGGCTGTCAGGGGATTACATTGGTCATCCTAGGTGGGAGCTCCTTTGTTCTTGTTTCACTGTTTGTTACTTAGTGCGGTGGGAGCAGGTGAACATCTTTTGGGGTTACTGTGAAGTGGTGCCAGAGACCTTGAGAGTGTGGATTTTGTTGGAGACACAGAGAGAGAGAGAGACTGGAAGTGTTTTTAGTTACTTTTTTTCCCCACCCCCCCCAATTTGACTTGCATATATTCATAATTGCCCTTTCCTTCCACTTTCTATCATGTCTCTCTTAGCTTTCTCTTCTATGAGGAAAAGAACCCACAAAAGCTGCTTAAAAAATATTCCATATACAGACCAAGACTGCTTACATGCAAAGGGAGACTGATAGTTACACAGATACTGAGATCAAGTAATGGCAGGCTGGATTTTTTGACACAGGATCCCTGATGCACTTTGTGTACAGGATGGACCAGCTTTGTCAGTGTGAGAGTGGGAGGTGTGGCATGAGTAAGTAGTTCCAGGGACACAAGAAATGGTCTTGTGGGTCTTGCAGGTGAGTGCTGCCACGAAATACTGCGGTCTGTGCTGTGTTTGTCCGAGAGCTCCTCTGAGATGCCAATACCAGCCTTGGAAATTGCTGAACTGTCAACTGAAGCTTTTTGCCGTATGTCCCTCACCAGAACCCATGCACCTGGGCACAGACCTCGGGCATGGAACGTGGTGCAGGTGGTGATATTTAGCAGTCAGCCATGACACCAAGTCATACTCTAACAGTCTAGAAACAACCCTAACAGAGTATGTTTTGTTTCTGTTCCCATCCAATAACATATGGAACAAGAGATGGCTTTGTATGTATTTTAAGTTTTAGGTGTTCAAGATATTTCTCAGAACTTCTGGGCTGCAGAAGTTGACGAGTGTCTATAAGTAACTCTTCCCCCAGTTTTGGGACTAACATCCTTAGCTGTGTTGGGCCCTATCTTTTCTAGCCTCACAGAATCTGAATGAGTCTTCTCTGTGGCTCCCCTGAATAAGCAGGAGACACCAGCATTAAACTATCTGGCATTTTTCTCTAGAAGTGTGATGAGCCTAAGAAAA
>NW_008690006.1:27253-61915 GCF_000695815.1 Acanthisitta chloris | reverse complement strand
TGCCTGTAATACAGAACACTGTGGAGAATATAAATTATGTATGTTGAATGTGAAGTTTAGTTTTGGCTTCTGTCTTTATTTCTCTTTTCAGTTGTCCATGATAGCTTAAATTTTCCATGTTTTTGTCTCAACCCACACTCAAATTTTTTCCTTTGGGGAAAACTGGAGCAAAATCAATTTTAGTGCAATTTTTCAAGCCTCTTTGACTTGCACCTACATCTGTTTGGTGTGGGGGAGTGGAATTTTATCATAAAACGTTTGATTTATTTAATGTATTCAATAAGCGTCGAAGATGTGCCAGGTACTTTCTCAGCCCTTTTGGATGAGAAATCTTGCAAGCTAAGAACTTAATAAACAAAGAAGTTACAGAACTCAAAATTTCCCTGCTGTTAAGGTCTCCATACATCTAAGGGATAAACCAAGTTTGAACAAAGCAGATCCCAAGACTTGTAAAGTACAAAATGTCCCATGCAGTACTGATGGGATCTAACATGATAGAAACAACTTTTTTTTTTTGGACATATTTCTTGATCCTGTTATCTACCCATCTTAATGCAAACTCAGCTGAGATGTGTCCATGCAGCAGCTCCACTGTCATTGCAAATGTGAGTTATTTGTATTGGCAAAGCCATTGCTATGGTGCTGTACTAAGGGCTCATCTGGACAGGGTCATTCATTGATTCAGACTAAGGTAAGTTACAAATCTGAATGGAAGAGCTATTCTCAGTTAACTTCATCATCCTAATGAAGAGACGATTGGGAATAGTTAATAAGGAATAGCTGTTCTGGAATAATCCCTTTTTAAGACAAACCCTTACTCTTTCTATAATTGCATTCCAGGAAGCTATTCTGTACTGAATCAGCATGGGATAGAGTGCCTAGAAGACGTTCAGACCAAGCACAGCTAGCGGTGAGTGGGGCAATACACACTGGGATGCCCTATTGCAACTATTATGAGTGAGCAGCAGAATAGCAAAACTGGTTGCCTGTACATCTCTCTAGAAGGCAACTGAAAGTAATAGATCAAAATCACGGTACAAAGGCCTCTCTCTTAGCAGGGATGAAGTATGAGCTGCCTGTTACTGTCTGCACATTAACCTGGTGTTACGGACAGAATGCATGTTGCAACTCGTAACTGATCACAATTTGATTAAATGCTGGGGTGTGGAAAGGACTTGTGTGCTTTTTCCCAATGTGTATATTTACATTATTATGTGGGAGCAATCAGTTTATCAAACCATCTGATTATTCAGTAGTGGGGAAAGACAATTGCTTGGAAGAAAATGTGTATTGTTTTTAAGGTGGACAAGAAAATTGTTTTAAAAGAAATTTACACAATCTTTTGTTTTTTGGAGGAGAACCTACACTAACAAATTAATCAAGTAAAGTAAAATTCAATAATTTATAATTGTCAATAATTTATAATGCCATGAAAATTTTCCTGGAGCATAAAATTTTGTCCTTGCCCTTGCCAAGGTGGATGGGCTGGAGTAGAGATGATGCTCTTGTGCTTCAGTGCGTTATACTTGTGATATAGTTGCTGTTAATTCATAGTTCTCCTGACTATGGAATTCATCCCTTTCCTTAAAAGGGAAGGTGGCAGCCTGGAGTGGAGAAGCTCCAACTGCAGCCCTTTGGATGCTAATCCACCCCGACTTTCTTAAGCCTCCTACTTAAATCATTATCTTAATGAATCACCATTGCTGCTATCTTCAGTGCTACACAGGAACATGCAAATTTTAAACAGCCTGGGGGAAGGCCCTTTTTGTCTGTAAAGTGCTCTGATACTTGGGTTTAGATGTTGCCCTGATAGGTACCTTGGATACTGCTTTCTGTCTAACCCTGTGGATAGATCCTGGGGTGTAGCTATCCCCAGTGCATGCCTGCTGGGCAGCTCTCAGGGCTTGCCCCTGAGAAGAAATGGATGTGATGGTTCTGCTACTGACTGTGAGCAGCAGCTTGAGCTCAGGCGGTTGAAACCATATTGTTGCAGGTTCGTCCTGCACCTGCCCCTTGGCTATGCTTTCCTTTAGCTGCAGAATGACAGGAAGATAAGGGAGTGAGGATGAGGGTCCCTGTTCAGCTCTGCAGATGCCATTTGGACTTTGGACAAGTTTCTTCACCTCTTCGCTGTATGTTTTTCGTAGCTCAAATAAGCCATGCAAATGTTAATAGATTGACAAAATTTTCTCCCAAGTAGGTATCAAGGAATTTGATATAGCTGGAACATTACCAGCTTGCTAGAAAAACTTAATGTTTCTTTGAAAAAACCTGAAAGTAGTGAAGCTGCTGCAAACTATCTGCAAGACTTTCAGTGTTATGTTGTCCAGATTTTTCCTTGAAGAGTCAACTTGGCTAGGCATTGAGTTCTGCCAACTTTCAGCTCTCTCAGATGACCACTTGAGAAATGTTTTCTTGTAAGTGGTGGGTATGGAGAGAGCCATGTATGGCTGTTTGACATGGCAAATCTTTGTGGTTATTTACAATACATATTGGAAAATTTGATTCCTTTGCTCATTAAATAAAGAGCTGAGGAAGCTGTTTCATGCAAATGTCCTAGATGATGGACAAATCAATTCATCCATTGTCCCTTTTCTGTGGCTTAGAAGTAGAGTCCATTCCTTTAATTTGGATGACTTTTCCTCAACCAGTGTAGTTCTGCTTCAGGAATAATGGCAGGATAAATGCAGAAGATAGCAGGTGAACAGGGATGCTCTAGTCTCAACTAGGAGAAGATCATATTAGCAGAACTGAGCTTCAATGCATTTTCTGAAACAACATTATCATTTTTCAAGTCCTGCTGGGAGAGTTATGTACACAAGAGGCTAGAACATCTGTCTCAAGGAAGGCATTCTCATTTCCTCATTCTTCTCAGCTAAATCTCTGAAACAAGTTGACCTGAAGCTTAGATGCTTTTAGACAAAGAAGAATGCAGTTTCTCAATTGGTTATCAAAGAAAGGGGATGTGAGCAAACAGTACATGGTGACTTTTTGTAGCTCAAGGCCTGGACATAGAGTCCAGATACTAACTGCTTCCTCACCTGTTTGTGCACACCTTCCTGAAGAGCAGCAAGGAACTAGGCCTGTGACTCAAGGGACTCAAACATTTTTTTCCTGCCTGGTGTAGCTCTGAACAGACTGCCAATTTCTTGTAATAGTGAGATACTCTTTGTAAACTGCTTTACAGTGAGCAGGCTGTTGTGTTCTCTGTATTCAAGCTCCTGGCTGGTTCTAATCCCTAGCTGGATGGCAGCATTTTATAGTACAGGGGGTAAATTATGTGGGGAAGCCATCTATTAGACTCAGCACTGCAAGAAGTGTCAGTCAGTGTAGGGATTTCAGAAGTGATTTATACAAGTATGTATAAATACGTGTGTGTGTGTGTTTCAAAAGAGAGAACAGAGGTGACTGATGTTTGAGGCTGAGTGCAGAACTTAAACTCAACTCTTTCTCATTCTGGTCTTGGAAATTCATGGTGATGGGCGTGGACAGGTCTCTGGCTGACCTTCTGAATTGCCTTTATGTCAGAGCTCCAGAAAGGGATTTGGTGGAATTTCTCATCGTATGGAGTGAAAGGGATGTTCTATCCCACGTTATTTTCCTTAGGAAACAGAAGGAAAGGGATTCTTCTCCCCAGCACTAAACACACCCTGTGCTGTTTTTGCCAGCACTGTGTACAAAATGTTCAGCAAATGAGATATCCAGAAGACTTTGATATGCTAAACTGGCTTACTTTACTCCTGCAGCCTTTGCATGCTATCTTATGCTTGTGGGGGTACCTGTAGATTTTTATGGATGTGCAAAAATTGTTATTTCTACAGTTTGCTCATTCAAATTCAGATATTTGTAACAATTGAAGTAATTCTGTGCTATTATTTGGTTAAGCTGTCTTGAACTACTTTTGTTAGCTGCATGTTCATAGGAGTCTGTGTTTGTTCAAATTACCTGTTTGGTTTTCTGGTCAGGTAAGTAGAGATGCAGTATTTCACTTGATAACTTTATTTTGTGTTATCTTCCTCATGATGTGTTACAATTGCCTCCCAGAAATTCTGGGATTCTGAAATTGGAGTCAAACAAACTAGTACCTCCAAGCGTTTGCTAATTTGGCAGTGTTTGAGCTGCTGCTGAGAAGCAGAGGAATGACTGCTGAGTACTGTGACTGGCAGTGCTGTGTGAACAAGTGATGCACATAGCACTACACAGGTAGAGGGATTTTAATCTGAAAGCCTCTCTATGATTAATTTTAAGGGCTTTTGGTACCTTGGTAGTTCAGCTAAGAGAGGGGAGATAAGCCAAGTAATTATATGGAGCAGCTCTGTTTGCTGAAGCACATCTCGTGGGATTAGCAGGGGCTCATGAGGCAGGGAGGGTAGTGATTTGTGCATCGCAGTGCTAAGTTCGCCTGTCCCTGCAGGACAGTCAGTTGTTATGTGGGGGCTCCTGGGAAATTTCTTAAGACTGAGATATTCACTGGGACAAGACTGAGGAAGTTTCCTTGAATATAGGGTGTCACCAAAGGTATGTATTCTATTATCGTCTCCACAAGCTGTTAAAGCAGGTGGGGGCAGGGATCGTTATCTCCTACTCATCCCTGACGGCTCCCTCAGGGGCTGTCTCTGTTTAATGGGCTGCCAGGGACCCACAGCATGACCCATAGAATTACATCCTCCCATTGTGAGATGCTTCACCCCAAGGGGTGGGGATCCAAGCATTCCCACTTGGATATAAGATGGGGTTTGGAACAGCACAGAGTCCTTTTCCTACTGGATTCCCAGAGGACAAGAGCTACCACTAGACCTTCAGGTGAAGACCAGATCTAGAGGATTACTGCTCCAACAGAACCATCACTGCAGGAGGACTGCAGCCACCATTTAATCGGACTACTATCCACACCCTGACTGACAGGGTGTCAGGTTGCTTTCTGACTCTGTCAGTGGTTTCTTTTTTTTCCTGTTGCATTTATTGTTTTGGTTTTTTTCCTATTAAATTGTATTTCTGACTTGGAGTCTCTCACTGGTTTGCTTTCAAACCAGCACACCTTGGTTAGTCAGCATAGATTTTAATGCAGCAATGCTTCCCCCTGCTTGCTGGGGAGAACTGTGTCCTTTCTGCTTCTCTGGCTCGTGGGCCTTCTCACAGGGTGTACAGGTGAAGGGATATAGCTTTGAGTGGGTGCACACTGACATGCTTTTGGGAGACTGAAAAATGGCAGGGATTTGAAAGCTGAGATTTTGACTGACTTGAATTGGGTAAAACAATTGAGAGATCTGTTGCAGTAGTTGTTGGGAGAAGAGAGATTTCACCTGTCACCTCAGCAGACTGCTTAAGAGCACTATCTGAAGTGAGTTCCCAGAGAGTTTTTGGAGAGATGAATGGCCAACTGGGAGGAAATGCTGTACTCCATGAAGAATCAACAAACTCTTTGGATGTTTACCCAAGCTGGTAAACCAAACAGAAACTATTAGTATGCTGCTAGGCAAATTCATGGTGTGCCAGTATCTTAAGCACTATGCAGTTCTGATCAGTACCTCTCAAAGGTAGTGGAGGACAAGGGAAGGTCCAGAGAAAAGTCAGTTACTGCGATTTCTCTCTTTGCCAGAGAGGAGATGACTTATTACAGAAATTGCAGGTGTCTTATATTGTCATGAGTGGGGTGGGGAAGGGGAGTAGGGAGTGATCCTTCACAGTTCTTGTGTTTACTAAATTGATTCGAAGCAGGCAAAGAGGAGGCACTCTGTCAAGCAGTAGTTACCA
The DNA here is from genome assembly GCF_000695815.1 of Acanthisitta chloris. Taxonomy (NCBI): domain Eukaryota; kingdom Metazoa; phylum Chordata; class Aves; order Passeriformes; family Acanthisittidae; genus Acanthisitta; species Acanthisitta chloris. The sequence continues at coordinate 56,161 of NW_008690006.1, read as the reverse complement.
TGTGAAACTCATTGCCACAGGGTGTTATGGATAGCAGAAGTCTAAACAGATTGAAAAATCGATGAAGGACAGATAAGTTCTTATTAAAAGTGATGACCTGGATGCAACTTCTGGATCAGGAGATCTTTAACAATTGCACAGGATGTAAGAAGGGAAAAGACTGCCTGTACTCTTATTTCACTGCTTTTCCTCTCCCTCCTCCTCACCTTTTTTTTTTTTTTTTTTTTTTTTTTTTTTTTTTGGCCCTATTCTGACTACTCCTGAAGAACAGATAGAGGTAGACCTTTGCTCTTATGGCTATTTTTGTAGTTCAAAACTAGAAAGGAAACCAGCTACACTGCAGTGCAGGGAACTAGTTTTGCTTTGCAGCCCACGGGTCATGTAAAGCACAACGAAATGAAGAGAGTTAGGAGCCAAATGCCTAAAAATGCGTCTCTGGTCTCTGTGTTATAAAATGCCTCTGTAAGCTGCTTTCTGTTAAGATTCTGACTTAGCAGGAAGCTGAGCTTGTTAGGAAGCTGTAAGTCACTACAATGTTTCTAGGTGTTTTTCACACTTTCTCTGGTGCTACAGTCAGTGGAGTCACCTGACAATGCACCTAATGAGTTGGCTTGGGTGTTTTAACTGAGTACTGACAGCTCGGGCTGGAAGCTGAGGATGGCTGCCCTGCGCAGAAAGGACTGCGGAGCACGACAGGGAGAGGGAGAGCAGCAGTAAGTTGGGAAGAAGGCTGCAGGGGCGGGATGATATTCAGATCTCTTGTATATGCACAAAAGCAGGGAAGTGTACTAGAGAGCAGGGCTTATAGTCATGACTGCAGCAGCAACAGTCAGTTGGTATTTGGGAGGTGAAAAAATCAGTTTTACATTTTGCTAGACGACTGTACTGTAATACAGCAGTGCCTCCTGGCAGGGAAAGCAATGTAATGTAAAGCAACGTAATGTAAAGCAATACCGCGTGGAAGAGCAGTTGGTGAGCTGTCAGAAGCTGAGTAGCTTGGAATGCTTCCACGTGAACCTGGGAGCAAGCGAGCTCGCTGCAGCGTGGCGTTCCCCTGCCCCAGGAGGAGCTCGGGCTGCAGACAGGCGTGAATCGCCACCCTACAACCACGCGGCTCAGCTCCCTGGAGGAGGCTCTTCTAGGCAAAACAGTGAGAGTTTCTTTCTTCATTTGGGAGATTTTTCTTCCAGCTCACAGTGCCCTTCTGAATTCACATGCTAGGCAGCCCTGGGACAAATGAGTTTGTACCTGTCAGCTGTCATTGCATGGCACACCTGAGTACTCCAGGGCACAAGGCTGCCGGGGGGTAGCAAAGGGCTGGAGCTCTCCAGAGTGGGCTGCAGGAAAGCTGCTGGGGCTGATCTGATGGGGAAAACATTTATTTTTTTTTTTAGTAGCTTGTATTTCCAGAGGGCTTTGGTGTGTGCCATTGCGTTTTATTGAAGTTTTTATATTTTGGATACACTTAGCAGCCTTACTTGTGGTTTTTGAACATCCCCCCTCTCCCTGCCCCCAGCATTTTCCTTCCCTTCAAATTCTCTGCCTCATTCTATGTAATGCTACTATAAATTGCTTGGGATGATGGGTCCTCTTTCTTACTTAGAGCCTCTGGATGCTATTAACAAGTAATTGGTGGAAAAGCTTGTTTAAACATCACAGCCCTACATTATTTTTTAAATTGCCCTTTGAGGTTGCTGAAATGCTACTGAAAGATTATTTTCCTTTAATACTGGACATAGAACTTCATTAGGAAAAGGAAATAGTGTTCTTACTAGACTATTTCTGAGGTACCAAGTCGTCCTCCTTTTAAAGAAGGGATGTGTAGTTTTACTCCCCCTGCTTGCTTCTCCCTCCACACTAGCAAAACTGGGTTTATAGCAAGGAGCAAAAAAGGTTTATTGATTTTTATCCCTTGAATACACACTTTGTTTTTGCAAAAACGTGTAAGAATGGAATGATTCATTCTGTGTGTCTGCTATCCAGCCACAACTGGAAACCAGCAATACTGGTAAATTGTCCAGGGAGATTCTCTCAATGTCCAAGCTACATATATGAGAGTTGTCCAGCATGTTGTAGGAGCAGGGCACTGTGCCTAATACAGTGCTGCTGTTTAATCACATCAGTCGGATTACTGGATGATTAACCTGTGGTCATGAGTGAGTTTGGACAGCAGCATCCACCACTCTCTACACACATGATGCGCCTCTCCTGGTTAAGACTGCTCTACGATTTGCTGAAGTGTAACAAGTCTTGCTCAAAATGTAACAGAGGTGTTATGTCAGTGGCAATGAGAGTCACTGTTACACCACCAGCAGCCCTTGGATCATCAGGTGACACTAGCATTTATTTCACATACTGAACACTGTTAGGCAGACCTCACTGGATGATGTCTCCTGACTTTAGGAAACAAGTGGTTCGCATTGCTTTGGTGTTCATGCAGCCACAGGGACACAGTAAATATATTAACTTTTTATTCCTTTCTGCTCTTTCATGTAGGTGCACACACATTATTACAGGAGAGCAGAGTGTAAGCTCATAGCTGTGCTGTGTTGCTTAATGAAATGTTTGATCAAAAGAAATGCCATGGCCCTTCAGTGTAGGCTGTGGAAGCAGCAGCTGAACTGCCCAGGCCGGAGCCTCAGCAGGAGAAAGAAAAGACTTCATTTCAGCTTTCCTAAGCTTGACAGGCAGCCAGGTCTGTGCTGACAATTAAAGTGTGAATTTTATAAATGGAAGCGCTACCTTGGGAAGGAATAAACAAATAAGGAACTTAGTGTAGAAGTGGTTTGAGAAATGTCATGGATTGTGAAGGCAAACATGAATTTGGAAGTAGCATGGGAGGGTTTTAGGAATACCTGTTTCTTCTGTGCTTGTCACATAACATTGTGTTTGATCAGGTGAAGGTCTGTCTTCTGTTTCTCTGCTCTCTTCCTGATAGCAAATTAAGTTTTATCTTTTTAATCTGGCATGCTATTAATTTTCTTTTTTGGGAAAAAAAGAGGTTTTTTAATTGCATCTGTCCACATTTTGTTTAGCAATCACAGCCTCTCAGTATGTACACCAAGAAAAGGGAAGCAGAATGCACATTGTAGGAAATTGACATGTTACCTCTTGCTTTTGTGGTGTGTGTTTCAGCTTCCTCATTGTTGGTTTTAGTAGACTTAGTTAGGAATTTGTGGGATATTGCACAAAAGTCAAGTGCATTGTAGATGTAATGGCTAAAAGCTATTGAACAATCTGTTTAAAACCTAGGAAAAGAAACTTGAAATAGCAATAGCTACTTTAAACAATTATCATAGATCTTAGAGAGCTTATGTGTGTCTTTATTCAGGCACTGCTTGTCTTCTGCCGAAGGTTGAAGAGAACACTCAGTTGCAGAAAGTCTGTCCGTAAGCATGAGGAGCAAGAGTTTGTGAGAACAGACTGGACTTCTGACAGGTGTAGCTGCTTTTGCAGGGAGACCTTTCTCATTTGAGGTTATTTAATGCAGTAAAGGAGTTCACTTGAGAAAACAGTGAAAACTTAAGAAATTCAGGATGCTTGTTTTCCTTTTCTAAGCGGGTGAATAAGAACTAGATCTAATGCAAGGCAAACATCTGGTAGCTTTAGATTCTGAAGGACAAGGCAATGAGAACTCAGTTTTAAATCATCAGCTACAGCTCACTTCTCTTTAATAAAGAGTTTTAAATGTTAAACCTGGTTGGATGTAAATGCTTGGTATGCTTCATATGAAAATGAAGTAAAAAACTTCTTGATGGATGGTTACTTTTTGAATTTTCAGGCAGTATAATTCAAATGAGAAGAAGAAAATGTCTTGTAAAAGTCATTGCCTGTTTATCAAAATAATAAAAAGAGGAAAAATGTCAGCTGAATAAATACCTGTGAAATGGAATAAATGTTTCAGCTGGAGATAGTGCAGCTCTGGTTAGCAAAAATATATACCAAATTGAGAGCAGACTATATTTAGCTGCAAGTCAATATGGTTTAGTAGTTACCAGCCACTGATCATCCTTTATGAAAATAACTAGAGTGTAAATGCAAAACAAGATGAAAATTTGTAGCTTTAAATTACTTTTATTTAAATCCAGTCTTCCTCTGCCATTGGAGACTATCTGAATAAATAAGTAAAGGCACTTAGCTGCTGGCATGGCATTGCCTTGGCTTTTCCTGTACTTGCTATGGTGTGATACACACGTAAGAGAAATGCCCTCTGTGTGTTCATATATATATCAAGTCACTAATGGAATGGTTGGTCTCTTTTTCTTCCCCTCCTCTTCCTCTCTCTCTATTTCCCTCCCCAAAAACTGAAATGGGCAAGTGAGTTTTGAACTTGTCATGTTTTACGTGCTTCTCAAGGTGTGTGAGCTGCCCCTGATGCAAGCTGGCCTCCTATTTTCCTGTCTTCTATATCACGGATACAAACTGTAAGAGAGCCCTAAAGAGGTTTTTCTTACTTTACTCCTGGTCACATGCTTGGCACAGCAACTTTGAACATTAAAATTAATTATGGCCTTAGAGACAGACAGTCCAACAGTGAAATAGCTTGTAATTTATTTGAACTCTGAAATTCCACCGCTTAAAGTTGTGTAAAACTTTCCAACAGTTTATTTATATATTATTTTAAGAAAAAACACCTTAATTATAAGTCTGGTTCATCAATAAAAAAAAGGATAGCTATCTGGCTAATCACCGCTATGTACCAGATCACTAATTTTCTTCTTAATGACAGTAGATTTTTGCCATTTTCCCTCATAAAACTTCTTCAATTATATAACGAATGTGCTTGATTTACGGGGACACTCTCTAGGATTTTATGCCCCAAGACAGGCGTGTCATGAAATAGCTGGAGGTTGGTGAAGAGCCTCAGTTGGATTAAAGGCTTGCAAGTACTGACAGGAGTAGGAGTTGAGCAGTTGGATGGAGGCCTGTACAGAAGCGCATGGACAGCTCTGTTCTCAGCTACTCCCACTTAAATGAGTTGTTTTGTTTTGCTCTCACCTAGAAATTCAGACTTTCTGAGTCTTCAAAGAAAACACGTGCTGCTGTCTCGCTCTGGGAACACACAGCTCTGGGTATGCAGAGAGCTTGCTCACAAGAAGGCCTGATTTTCCTGAAGTCTGAAAAATTTTTGCTTGTGGAAAAATGAAGTGATTGATTGAACTGTGTGAAACATGGGGATTGTCAAAAAAGATCTCTTAAGTAATTGTTTCTGCATTAGGTGTGTCACCAAGTAACAACATTGCTGAAAGTTCTTGTGTAAGGCAGTTATGAATACAGCTGGGCCTCTATTTGTCTGTTGGGGATGAAGACCTGCTTTGGTGACTTGGTTTCAAGTTGCTTGAGTAAGATGTGACAGTCTGTGTTCTAAGATCTCATGACAAATGTGTGAAGTTCAGTTCTCTTACCAGACTTGGCTGCTAACTGGCCCGAAAGTCACTAACACTGCAGCTGGCAAAGAATAAAGAAAACCTAAAAATGCGAAATCTTGGTTATGGGAGGCTGTTGAACATTTAAACTCCTGGTGTCTAAGAACATGGGGTGGCATTTGCAACAGATGTTTGCCTGGTAATCAAAGACCCAGCAAAATAAATAGTTGGCTGAAAGAGGGAGAGTTCACCTGGCAGTTAATGCTGTGTTTTAGGGCTATGGACTTGAGACCACTTGAAAATGAGAAATGTCAGTACTAAGGATATGTGTTTGGAGGGGTAAATGGATTTGCAGGCTTTGGGCTCCTCCTCAGTTGTTTGAGAAAGAAGTATCATGGAATGACCTTATTCTGGATTTACTTGGACAGAGATGGCCAGTGAGCTGGGCAGGTGACTGGGATGTAGAGGACGTGAGAATTTCCCTTTGCTTCCAGCTTCACTGGACTGATGAGTTGGGTTCATTGAGCCCTCTCTATCACCCAGCCCTCGAGGGATTATACAGCAGGGTTGGACTGAAAAAGTTATACCTGTGCCTCTTGAGAAGAAGGTTTAGTTTGGCACTGCCTTCATCCTCGACAGCTGCTTGTGGTGCCTGGAGTTGTTTACTGTAGGGATGAGCAGGCAAACCTGATGTGTGTTCAAACCTGGAAATCTGAATGAATTAACTAGCGGAGTAACTTGTGGATGTGGTAGATTCCTCATAAATTAGACTCTTCATCAAGATTGGTGCATGACTTCTTACTCGTGTATTTTCTCTCCTAAAAGCTGCTGCAAGAATCATTCACTGGAAAATGAACACACTTGTGCTGCTAAGGAGGAATAAGACAGGAGATCCCCCAGGGCCCTGTGGTGCTCCACCTCTGAGCCCATGAGTACAGCTCAGCAGCTTCTCACAGGGCTCCCAGTTCAGTACAAAATGCCTTTCATGAAATGAGTAGCATGGGGACAGTTCTTCATGCTGAAGAATACCTCTGTACTGTGATGCAGAGCTATAGCCTGTGGTTTGTAGTTCTTCTTTTTGTATTCTCTGTGCCAGTCATGAAGGTATGACAAAAAATGCCACTAATACGTTTGCTGCCATAAAAAAATTCTTATTAGCTCTTTCAGCTGCTTAGGCAGCAGCATCCTCCTCCAAGGCTTAGTGATGAATTAGGTTGAAATTGCCATGGGGTGTCTCTGCACTGACCTGGGAGATGTATGAGGCTTGCTCTCTTTTCTCCTTCATTCTGCTCTAGTTATACCTGCCTTGTGCCCTGTCAGCATATTCTGCTTGGGAATGGCTGAGTGGACTTTGCTTTGTTAGCTCTGCATCTTTTTTTGATTTAAAGGAGGTATTCAGCATGTCTGTTTGGCATAAATTGGTTGAGAATTTGCTGGAAATAAGTGCAGGAGAGGGAAAGAAGAATACCTGGGAGTCCTCCATTCATTTTCTCCTGGCAGTGCCTCTTTGCTGCTCTTAGAGGAGGTTTCTTGCTTGTCCCTGAGTTGGTTCAGCCCCCAGAGCACAAGTACTCAGAAGCTGCCGTCGCAGGGTCGTTGTCTGTCTCCACAGAGTCATGTGGCAAGGGGCTGTGCATGCTGTGGAGAGCAGCTCCCCCCGTGCAAGGAGTTACAGGATACCACTGGGGGTAGCTACAGCTGGTATGCACTGGTACTAATATAATCCCACAGGACTGTATCCATGAGACACAAGTGTGACATGTGAGGTATTTAAGGAGACACACCTGTTCTAGGCACAGGCCTGGGTATTGCATGCCTTGGAAATTGAAGGTTTTGGTGGAGCAGGAAAGACTCAGTTTATCCACAGGAGGGCTTTGCTTTCTTCTTTCTCCCCAGTTTCACATTATTTTATAATCCCCTAATATTATGCAACCCTGTAGCCTGTTAGCACTGGGCTGTTTCAAAGGCCAGGCTAGTGTTTGCAGTTGAACTTTTTTTACCTTAGTGTGTGATTCCAGAGTGATTAGCAGGAGAGAACAGCTTCTGGTCTGAGTGATGGTTTGGGTGTAACTGCTCCCAAGAAAGGGCAGAGAATTCTGAGAATGTCATCTATGTGTGGGGTTGGGTTTTTCAGTCATTTAGATAATTTATATTTTATGTTGTGTTTACCTGTATTTTTGTCATAAGGCTTCTGTCTTGCAATTTGGAGCAGTAAATCACATAAAAGTCATACCATCTTACAAATTTTGTACAAAAATATTTTGCCACTTTGGTTTGAAATCTGTTTTCCTCTCTCTTTCCCATCTGCCCCATCCCAAAAACTGTTGTGAAATGACTACTTTCTGTAAGAAGAAAAAGCAAGCAAATGCAAAATAAATCTCATGGTTGCACAGTATAAAGAAATTAACTTGCTTAGATTTTTATCTCACTTTCTAAAGTTTATCTGACATTTGTTTGGCAGAAGTTAATTTTTTTTTGCCATTGAAAAGGGGATGTATTAAGATGAAGGGAAAATGTCACAGGGTCTGTCATATGACTTGATTCCATCTGTCTGTCTTGTCTTTCAAGTAGAATGGATTTTTTGTCTCAAACTTTGTGTCTTTTTTGATGTGAATGTGAAATCTCCTAGTTTGCCTAGGTTTCCTAGTTTGCCTGGGGTTCCACATGGCCCTTCTTTCCATGGATTCCTCCTCTTGGTGAGGTGTTAAGTGCTTCTTGGTTTGGATCAGCTTCCAGGATTGGGGCCAAGGTTTCTCCTATACCTGACAGATTGTTGTGTGAAAATAGTAGCAACTGGACTGTCTTTCCCTCCCATCTTAATTTTAAACAGGATTTGCCAGTAAACAGCCAGCCTGCCAATCGTTTGTAGAACTAATGTAATGGCTGGTGGAAATAAGGAAGAGAAGACAAGAGGCATGTTTTACGCTAGGACCTGGTTGGTTTGGGCAGTTAAGTATTTAGGGGGAAAGGTGGTTATTCTCTTCAGTAACAGCTCTACATTCTGAGTAGACTGGAATACCCAGTCCCTGAGGGGGAAAACAGATTCTTCTCCTCAGAAATTAAAGGTTGTTGGCAGGAGACAAGATCCTGGGAATGAAAACCCCTCAGCTTCAGCCTCACCTGGCCCATGGGGTCATTGACCCTTATGACAAGGGGATAGGAATGTATTCTTTTAATCCTAAACTGAAAGATAGCTGCAGTGTGGCAAGAGCCTCCTGGCCTGCATGAGTAAGCAGAGGTGCTGACCAAAACCCGTGTCCAGCTTTATACCTCTGTACACATATTTTGCTGCATAGCCTAAGGTAGATGTGGCCTCACTACCCTTGCTAGCTGGTAATGATGGACTCTGTCACATCCTTGCCCCTACTGGATTCTCCCTGAGTTAACAGACTTCCAGTCAAAAACTGAAGAGATTAATTCTGGGTTGTTCTGGTTGGTTTTTTGTTTTTTTTTTCTTGTCGGGGGGATGTGGTTTGGTTTAGTGGGGTTTTTTTGTTCCTTAACTGCACCCTGCAAAATGTCCTGGTTGAGTTGTTTCCAAAGACTGGCATCTCCAGGGAAGGGGTTATAAATTGCTAATTTAAAGCCTGCAACAGGATAATTAACTAACCAGTTTGATGTAAATGGCTTAATGGGGCTTTACTAGCCCCTTTGAACTTAAAGTAGCACTAAAAAGTAAACTGTAAATACCTTCAAGGAAAGTACTGGCATGTTTGAATGTGGGGCTGCTTGGCTGCAAGGAGCAAGCCTGCTTGACTTGCCAGGATTCCAGTGGCCTGTGTGACAGCAAACATGTCAAGGGGGTGAGGGGACCAACCAGGCACCCCTTGGGGAAGGTTCTGCAACTACCCTGGTTCTTCAGGAAGCACACATGCTCTGATATATCAGGCTTTCAAACCTGCCCTGCCTGCTTTGGAACATTTAAATCACAACCTCAGTTTAAATGTAATGAATTTCATCAGGACTGAAGGAAAAAAAACCCCAACACCAAACCCTGAGGGGGAGGGAACCACTAGAGTCCACCCTAATTTTCCTGCAATTCTATTTGCATTAAGGTCTTTTGGCAAGTCCAGGCAGAAACACTTATTACACTTTGTTTCAGAAGACCTTGTAACCTGCTGAATCTGCTGAGACAATGTACTGCAGCTGATTCCAGTTTCTGATGCATTTTGGGGGACTTCTGGAGAACCTCTAAACTTTCCTTCTTGCTGGGCTGTTAAAAAGTTCCAAGGGAGGAAGTCAACAACAATTAATCATCTAGAAATAAGATCATAACAAAATGGAAGCATCTTGTGTACTTAGGCATTGATCTCACATCTGACTGTGGAAACTGGGGTATTGGAGAGGAGAATTTCAGGCCCAAAGGCAGGGAACATTCCCTTCTGTTTATCCCTCTCTGGGAGAGAGACTGGGACTCCTAGTCCCAGTGCTGCTCTGCTTCACTTTCTCATTGCATGTGCATCACACATTGTCAGCAGCAATTCCAAGAACTTTTTCCTCATTGATCCTCTGTCTCACTACCATCTTTCACCTATTCCTAGCAGCCTTCCTGGATACTGGAGGATGTTTTGGAGTTTGAAGCACAATCCTCAATTACTGCTCTGACCTCTGACACATGGGATTTGGCTTTACAGCCAGCTTTGTTGAAGAGTGTTCCTGATCCTTGGCTGTGCTTTGCTGCCTGCTCTATTGTGCAGCCCCCAAAGACCATGAGGCTGTATGGCTGAGCCAGACCAGAACTGATGAAGGAAGAGGGCAAGACCTGACCCTTTTGGTGGTCGCCCTGATTTGGATGCCCTAAACAGATCATGGTTCCCCATTATCTGTAATGATGGCTCCATGTCCCTGTAATTTGTTTTGGGATTTTTTTTTCTAGCTGGGGAAAAAAAAAGGGCAAATAATGTATCACTGGCAATGTTAATGCTGGCTTAAAAAAGAAGCAGCATAAAAGCACTGAAGACTGTTGTAGAGCACAATGATGCAGAAGTGCTACATCTTATTTTAAAAGCCATGTCTGCCAGAGGATTCAGCCCTGCACTCTAATTGTTCAGGTGTCTATGGGCCTATTGTATGCAGAGATCAAAATGCTCTACTGTGGCCTTTAGAAGAAGAGGTAATAACATGGCACTTTGCTCTTATGTGCTGACTGAAGCAGTTGGCACCGTGGCACTACCTGCTTGCTGTGTGTGGGTGGGAGCACAGCACAGGATTAATTTGGGGTTGATTGTGTTGGCAGGGATCTGTCAGCAGAGCTTGCCCAGCTGCCTGTGCTATGCTGCAGCTGTTAATGCTTTAGGTTTATAACCAGTAACCTAGATCACATTTTAAAAAATTCAAAATTTGTACACTATTAGAGAGAGATCCTTGCAAGCAGAAGAACTCTGCACACAGGCTGTGCTGATGGGTAAAGACTCCCTTCAAGGAATGCCACAACACCTTGGTGTGCCAGCTTTGATATCTTGGCATCTGACTGGGAAATGCAAATACCCAATCTTAATCCATCATTCCCACACACTGACACATATCCAAGTGGAACTTCTGTGAATGTTGTTATTTCCATATAATTTAAGCTGCTGCTTTGCTTCCCAGCATGTATCTGAGTGCAGTGTCTTCCAGGCCTTTTATGCCAGATCTTTTGGACTTGTTTCTCTCCTGGGAAGGCAAGAGGGCATTAGTATGCATCTCTTTGTCAGAGATCTGGATGAGGGGATCGAGGAACCTTCAGTAAGTTTAGGTGGGAGTGTTGATCTGCTGTAGGGCAGGAAGGCTCTGCAGAGGTAACTGGACAGGCTGAACTGAGGTGCTGAGGCCAATTGTGTGAAGTTCAACAAGGCTGAAAGGAGGTTGTAGCTGGGTGAGGTTCAGTCTCTTCTCCCAAGCAACAAGCAACAGGACAAGAAGAAATGGCCTCAAGTTGCACTAGTGGAGGTTTAGGTTGGATATGAGAGGAATTTTCTTCATGGAAAGGGTCATCAAGCATTAGAACAGGCTGCCTAGGGACGCAGTGGAATCACCATCCCTGGAGGCATTCAAAGGCTGTGTAGATGTGGCACTTGGGGATAAGGTTTAGTGGTGGACAGACAGTGCTGGATTAATGGTTGGACTCAATCTTAAAGGTCTTCTCCAGCCTAAATGATTCTATGATTCTGTGTGCAGCAGAGGAACAAACCTCTGGAGTGGGTGGGATTGTTCTGATCAGGTTCTTCTTTTTCTAATCCCCCTCCAACAAACCCTTCTGCAGATTTTTAGATTCTTCACTAAAGCCTTTAAATAATATTATCAATTAAAAACCCAATTAACAAAAAACTTTTTCACACTTCCCAGGAAAATAAAATGAAGTTAAAGAAAAAGTGGATTGCAGTAATCAACTGGCCTTTCATGTGAGAGATGGTCAGTTGTGACTCCTGATGTTCTGATGTATTTTACATATCTTCTAATACCCATATGACAGTTTTACACAAATAATAGAAAATACGTATCATAGAAGAAAGAAATAACTTGAATTATCATATGAAGAAAGCTAGCATGACTGAGAATTTCTAGTGTGCTGTTCATCCCATTGAAACACTCAAACTCATCAGTTTGTTTTGGGCACAGGTGTTGAAGCTGTGTCTATGTCTTGGTGACCCAATCTGCTCTGGGGTGAAGAAGCTACATTTGCAAGATGGCAGAGCAGAATGTATTTTCTCAGCAATTTCACTATTTGTTATGAATAACTGTCTTTAAAAAAACCCCACAATAATCCCCCTTCTAATACCCCTTTTGTTCTGAAACCCACCAAACCTGACACCCATATTTGGTTTGTTAGCTCAAGAACAACAGGGAAAATGTGAGTAGTAAACCCTGGGCCAGGACTCTTGACTCAGTATTGCTAGAGAAAGGACAAATGATGTATAACTGTGCTTTCCTGACCTTTCCTCTGGTTTTGGAAACATGAAAAATTTCATCGGTGCTTTTTTTTCTGGCTATTGCAAATAGTAGAAAGTTATGTGAAAATTAAAACATCAGGAAGATAGATTTTCAAGTGGTGCCTGATGCAGGTCTTGGGTGTGTTCTCTGAATTGCCTCGTGCTTAGAGAGCAGCTGGAAAATCCAAGTCCTTTTCCAACATGTCAAAACCAACTTTTTCAAAGGATGCAGTAGCTGTGCCAAAGCACCTTGCCTATTTGTAAGCAAATGCATACTGTTGGGACTGTCTCTGCTGGGGCCAGCATTCACACATGCAGCTGGCTCTATTAAATCAGTTTGATGAATTACTATATACTTTTTAATTTTTCTACAGGCTATTTCTTGCCTGCACAAGATTAAACTGGCTTTACATTACATACCCTGTTAGAAGACTTTCAATGTCTGGAATGGGTCTGTGTGTGAAAGGATTGCTCCTGGAAGGGTGTGAGGATTTGGGATTGTTGTCAGGTTTTTCACATGAGGTAGCATATAAGGTGTGTGAAAGCCATGTTAGCATCAGTGATGGAGGATACATTGTGACAAGGAGAATGCCATCTATGCCACTTATTCAGGTTCTTCACAGGAGTTGACTTTTGTTTGGTTTTGGATTTTGAGGTAGTTTTCCTGCTGTTAAAACATTCTTTGAGTGAGGTGTCTGCCAATGCCTGGAGAACAGAAGAGATGAACCCTAGATGGACTGACTTGGTGGGTCAGAGGAAGCTGGATGGCATCAGAACATCCCTATGGCTGAGGCATAGGGATGAGGCTCAGGATGTGTGTGTTTTTGAGCACTTGCACTGTGGCATAACAATGCCACAATTTATTCAGCCCTTCTCTATGACAGAACTGCATGTGGCTGAATAATGTGCAGCTAAAGGCCAGGGGTTCAAAGCAGCTGGATACTAGATACAGGTGTTTGAGAGCGCACAATGCAAGAGAGAGGCTTTAGTCCAAACATATCCTCACTAAGCATACTTTCTTCATCCTTTGGACATCTCTTGATGCTGTTATATTTGTGGGCTCTGCTGGAAGCAGGAAGGGTGTAAGAAGTTTATTTTTTCCTTCCACTCCAAGGTGTGGTATCAGTGTTTGTTGTGTATGTTAACAGTAGTTTGTGCATGGATTACTCCTTGGGCCAGATTGTGATTCTATCTATGTAGCTATAAAACTGCTGTGTTGTTTCATCTGTGTTAGCAAGGTTTCAGTCTCTCTGGCTCTTTTGGGTTTTATGTTTTAGTTCTGTTTGGTGTTTTTGTTTTCTTTAACTGCTTTGCTTGCTGAAAGGGGAGAGCTCTATGGGAAGTGATCCAGCAGAGTTTTAAAGTAACTTTTTAGTGTGAGGTTGTTGATTTGTTGTTTTGGGTTTTTTTAAAAACTCTTGCTCAAGCTTTTAAATATGTGAATTGCCTCTGTGAATTGTGAGTGCCTCTGAAACCTGCCAGCCAAGCCTAAATCTTGCAGGAGGTGTGGCCACATTTGTGTTCTCAGAGCTCTCTGGCACAGACACCTGGTACACCTGTGTCTCCTGCTACTTTCAGTACTGTCACAACTTCACCCCTCATGCCTGTTTCTCTGGTACCTCCTGTTTTTCCCAAGGTTATCTTCTAAAAATAGAATCTGCTCCAGATTTTCACTCCCCCACACCCATCTTAAGGAGAATAATTACAAATGAGATGATTTTAATAATGCTGAAAGAAGGAGGGTGATGTATGCTGCTCTGTTCTTTGAGGCTTTTTTTTTTTCTGACAAGAAAAAAAAAGCACAAATTGCTTAGTAATTTCCTTAGGTGACAAATAAAGTGAGTAACTTTTGTAATACTTAATACTTGTAATACTTAAGTATTCAAACATTTGATAAATCATGGGTTATCGGAAGAATAAAATTGTCAATATTTTGGCACTCCATGCAAAGGTCTCAATCTGAGTATAAGATCTAGTAATTTCCTTGATTATTGGTAGACTGGTAGAGGTAACTGTGGTACCTAGTGTTCAACTGTCCAGAAACCAAAGCCATGCTCAGCCCAGGTGAGCAGACATGCTTTGGATGACGCAGTTATCTGTCAGGACATGAGACAGCATCCAGAAATGCAAACATAAAGAGCATTCATAAGCCAGAAAGAAAAGTCTCTAAAATGAAATAAACAGCAAAACAAAAGCACGTAAATGTTCAAGGGGATGATGTTGACTTTACTGTCCTCTAAACTATGCCTGCAGCAGCCCAGAGCTTAATGTCATATAAACCAAGAGAAATTATAGAGAAGCTGTCTCTATAGGCTGCATGGTGTAACCAGTCAGCAACTGCTCCAATAGTAGGGAGCTCTGTATGCAGTAAGTGCCTACAGATAGAAATGCTGTGTAAAGGAGTCATTGCTGGTACATTGACACATGCTGGCAAATTAGAGTGTGTTTGGTGGAAGGATAAAATTCTACTGCAGCTCTTTAAAATCATCCTCATTGTGATCAACTCATGATAAAACATTGGTTTCTCCAGTGTGAATAAAAGTGTAGCACGTTTCCCAAATGATCTCTTGAAATAAAACCAGAGTGGTACAATAGAATAGACCAAGTCAGCAGAACCAATGTACAGTGTTACTGCCCAGAGCTCAGAATGAAATGGGAATGGCAGAGGTGCTTCAGGTTTTACAGCCACCTCTGTGCTTGACTTTGACAATTATTTATTACCACTAATATTGTGGTTTGTAAACGTATACAGTGCTTTATGAAGTAAGACATGTTTCCTATTTTAAAGATCTTATAATCTTGTGGTCTGATAAGGGGTGCAGATTATCCCTTGGATGTTCATAAATAGCATTAGCACTAAGAGTTTTATTAGCACTGGGTACTTTCAAGCCTGTGGCTCTTTCTTTTTCTTAACAACACTTTCCCAGTCAGGTGCTGAAAAAAGGATTTTGACAGCATGATCTTCCAGGCTGGAGCAGTGTGGGCCTGTAGTGAAAGAGCAAAACCCAGGCAGAGTCCCCAGTGCAGTGGCTGTTGCTCTGCATGGGTTTAATCCACAGCCTTTGCTCGCCTCTGAGACTACGAATCTGGAGTTTGGGGGATGGCAGCAGAGAGCAGGCTTGGGAGGTTTCTGTGTGTGTGTGCCTGTGCGTGTTTTAAATAAACCAACAATGGAACAGCAACTTCAACAAATTGTGAGTGGTGCTAATTTGTTATAGTGCTGTCTTGCCTTCTGGCAGTGTTGATTTAGGAGAAGCTGTGCAGACTGGAGTGGATGTGGGGAGCTGCTGGTTCTTGTGCTCTGGGATGTGTATGTGGTTCAGTATAAAATACTTCTAAGGGTCCTGTCCTGAGGAGCTTTCAGATTACAGGGTAAAGCGCATACACAGGCTGCCAATCCCCTTTTCAAAACCCAGTCTTGGGCAAAAGTACCTTCCCCTCTGCATTGCTCCTCCCCTTCCACTTTTCTAAAATGAAGAGATGTTTTAAGTCTTCATTCATGACAAAAGTCTGTAATTTGTGTGTTTTGAGGACTGCCAGAAAATCATTGGCCTTGACAAGAATAGTGTGTAGGAAATGAAAGGAGAAAGATCCTGTAGCAAAGTTTTCAACAGTCCACGACCTTGCTGGGCTGCCTTTCATAAAGTGTCTGGGGCTGTAATCCCCCAAGCTGGGAAGCTGTCTGACAGGGAAGAATGGCCAAATGCGCCTGAGGTATCTGCAGCCCTGGACCACTGTTGTGCAGGGCTACAGGATAAAGCTGGCAGGATGGAAGCCTGGCTGGGAAGAGGTGGATTTTGGAAGCATATGTAGAGTGACGCCCTTGCAGCCTGTGAGCTGAGTTTAAAGAATGTCTGTAGTATCAAGTGAAGAAGACAGAAGAATAAAACAGTCAAAATGAGAAGTAGTGGTTGAGCAAAGGCAGCCAAGAAAATGAAGAATTCTGAAAGTGAGTGAACTCCGCTTTTCCCCTTAGGTTGTCTTCAGCCTGGAGAGATCTGGATGCAGTGCAGACAGTTTGCAAAACTTTGAGTCTGTTAGGCCTTCTGTTTTTACAAGCAAGAGTGGCTTTCTGGCCTTCTCTCATTTTCCAGGCTCAGATGTGCAGAAACACTTTTTGGTTGCAAATAGAAAGGATTCAGGGTGATCGGTTAAGCATCTGATTTGGAGGGATGTTTGGCAGGCAGTACAGTCTCAATACTGCTGGGACCAACTCTTAAAAACAGTGGTGTGCTTAAAAGACTTCACCGAAGTGAAACTTAGAAACAAAGCTTTCTCTGCTAAGTACAGGGTTGAGTACATGGTCAGCTCTACAGGAAAAGAAAAAAATTGTGGCTAAAGTGCAAAAGGTGCTGTACTCTATAAGGCATTGTGTATTTATGGTAAGAACTGTTGCTGGTGCATCTGTTGATATAGGTAATGAAATGAGACTTGGTCTTGTGGAAGAAAATGAAACAATAATATTTGTTTTGTGCTCACTGGTATCTGGCATATGGTAAGAGTGATGACATTTTGGTCTAAGACTGTTACTACCCATGTCCTTCCTGCACTCCTCAGCATGGAACTCAGTCTTAACTATTGCAGATTCGTGGTATTAGCAATATTCTGCATGCAGATGCTCCTGTACAGACTGCCTCTCTCTGCAGAAAAGTTTGCTGAGTCCACACAAGAAATAAGCAGGCCTATTGGGAGGATCTTTATCAAACCTTCTCCCATTTCCCCCATTACTGAGACTTTTGTTTGCTCTCACAAACCATGTAACTAAGGAGTCTGAGTCACAGTCACTAGTCCCAGCTGTCTGCCTCATCCCTGTCCCGGAGATCCCTCCCCAGCTGCAGGGACAGTTGAAAGGGTCGTAGGTTTGCTCCAGTATTACTGCATTTCACAACCTGCTATCAGCTTGTACCTGTGGTGACTCAGAGCCCTAAAGCAGTGCTGGAACTCAGAGGGTGCTCTAGGACAGTCTGGTTGGAGAATGGTCACGACATTCCTACTCCTCCACTGTGCTGTGTGTGCTTGTGGCCAATGCTCAGCATGAGGCTGCCACCCTGTGCACCCCCAGCCAACTGGCCTACCATACTGAAGGAAAGGGCCCAAGCTTTTAGGACCAGAAACATCATCTCATTCCATGTGATTCATAGGTTTGTTGATCCGGCTTAACACTCTCTAGGATTAGCTGGGAGGTTGCAACAATCCTTTAGTCGTGTCCTAAATTCTTGCATTGTAGAGAAAGAATTCTGTACATCAAGGCTCAAAGGTAGCTGGGAAACAGAGAAATTTTGCATACCAAAGGGCTTTAACTGGTGGATGGGTAGAAGGTATCCTTCCTCTTGTGTGGGCTGAGCTACTCCTCTCAATATGTGGGTATTTTTGTGCAATAAGAAGTAAATAAATACATTAAATTAGATTAGTATAGGACACAGTACCTTCATTACTTGCAATGCAGGGACAGCTGGAACTGAGCTTTCTCAGTTGTTGCAGGACTGCAGAAGAGCCCAGTGTCTACTGCTGGTCAGTAGCTTCTGAAGCTTTGTTTTGTGCCACTGCTGTGTTCCTGAGATCAACTGCACTCTGCAGATATGCAGGAATTTTTAGTGCCTGGCTCTGCTTGACAAGAACTGCAATGTCCATACCTCTCCTTTTCTCCACCCACTAGAGGTTTGGGCAATCTTAGGCTCCTTCATGTCAGCAGTGAAAATAAATGTAGAATATGCAAGTGCTCTGTTTAGAAATTGGCAGGAAGCTTCATTTCTGACTGCAGTGGGATGTTCTAACAGTAGGAAACACCTTTGTTTTAAGCAGTTCTCTGCTAATCTCTGCCCTAGAGGGGAAACACAGCTGTGGAGAAGAGCCTTTACTTCACAGTAGCAAGAAGCAAATTGCAGTCATCTGGGTGTAAATCTGCATTTGAGGTGCTGTTCAAGAAATACCTTTACACAGCATTCAGCCTTCGTTAACCTGAGTATTGCTGAGGGTTTTGCAGAGTCTGATGCTGGCAGATGAAGTCAGAAGTATGTTGCTCCTATGCAGTGTAGAGTGTGATCTTCTGGAGAGGGGAGGGCTCCAAATCCATGGGACTCTGGTCCATTATGCTTAAAGTTGCACGGTAGTTGGCCTGTTCATGCTGGCAGTGGTCTGTTCAGACTAGTTCAGCAAGTGCTCAGGGCTCGGCACAGCCCAGGTCAGTAATCAAACATTTCACTTCTTCATTGTATTGACAAGATTAAAAAATCTTCACCCTATAGCAGTCAAAACAGGGTGATCTGAATACAAAAGACCTATTAGTTCATTGTGAAAGGGAGTTAGTTACAGAACCGTGGGGATAAGTATGCAGGTGGGAATGATGGGAACAGTGTCCTGGGCCTAAGCCCAGCAGATGTCCAGGAAGAATGAACTATCTCCTTATATTCAGTGTCCATTTCTTGAAGATGCTTTCTGTTTCCCAGGCCAGTGTCCTCTTATGTTTTCTCTCATCCAACTACATTAATTATTGTAAGTCTTTTTCATTTGACCTTTTAGCTTTTAAGGCTGATAATCAATATTCTTTTCACTTTTTAAATGTAAGATTTCTATCTCTAGCAGCACAGCTGAAGATGTGCAGCCATCAATGTGATAAGAGCTATGCAGATGTTTCACTTCACCATGAGGGTCTAGAAACCTATATTAAATCCCAGCCAGGCTGCAGGCTTATTTCAGTACTGGTTTTCAGTGGGCTTGGGATTTTTGTTTGTTTCCACTGGGGCAGCACCACCACTTGTAGAGAGGGACTTGTGCTTACCAAGTACCCTGAGACTGTCCTCCATGATAATCCTGCTGGAGCTGATTACAGAACCCCGTGGGAAGGAGGAGACGCACTGCAGGGGATACAATCAGCTTGTCACACGGGGGCATCTGTGAGATGTGCCTTTCCCTCATGTGAAACTGATGATGTTGCTTTTTCCTTTGGGCAGGGGAGGCTGGAATTAGAGATCTTAAGTTTCGTGACTCTTGTGCAAGCTGCAGTTCACCATGAATCTACTTGATCTCCAGTCTCTAAGAACATAGATTAAATTATCAGTAAAGCATCATTATAAATAGGAGAGGGTATACATATATACACTTCTTCTCCCATCTTGCACCAAAGTATCCAGCCTGGCTCAGTGC
Organism: Acanthisitta chloris; assembly: GCF_000695815.1. Lineage (NCBI taxonomy): Eukaryota > Metazoa > Chordata > Aves > Passeriformes > Acanthisittidae > Acanthisitta > Acanthisitta chloris. The sequence continues at coordinate 36,744 of NW_008690006.1, read as the reverse complement.
CATAACATCTCTAGAAAGAGATTTCAAAGGCTTGGGAAGGGGAACAAGGAAATGGAGACAACACAGAGAATCAGCATTTAAGAGTTTCTTCCGTTGCCTGTACTGTGTGGAGAATGAGACCATGAAGCTCTGGCACAAGGCTGTTCTTGTCATAGAGGCGTTTCTAAATGGTGATGATATTTAGCTGCCTGAATTTCTGGGCAGAAGGAAGCAGGAAGCTCATGCAGATATTCTGGGATCTGCTGGTTTTGGATACACATGGACTTGTCCCCCTGGAGCTCAGTGCCATTGGGAATCCTGAATGGAGGTGGCCAGAGAGAGCCAATAACAAACCTGCAGAGGCTTTCTGCTGTGCTTCCGTCGCAGCTCAGCAGTCGTGGGGAGCTGGGTGGAGGGGAGGTTATTCTAGCAGTTACATATGTAAGGCAGGTGCCCATATTAAAATGTACCTTTCAATTTTGATTGCAGTTTTTTAATTGCATTTAACAGCGTCCCTGCTGGTTCTCCATTCTGCATCCGTGCAGCCACGTTCTATTGATGGCCTGTTGTGATTTCAATGGAACATCATGGGATGTACCTGGCACGTCGGGCAGCACTGGATGGAGGTGCCTTTAGCCCAATGTACCTGGCATGGTAAGCGGCAACCAAGTGGTTAATCTGCATTCTACTGCTTGTAGTCTCAGCTTGTATAGCAAGGTGTTCCTGCTTTGCTGCAGTCTTGCACTGACTGGAAATCACTCTGTTCTCCTAATGTTAGTGCTTTCATGCACACAGGGCCCCTACCCTTTTCACCCATGGAGATTCCCCTTTCCCGGGAAGTTTGCCATTCAGTAGGGAATGGCCTAGCCATGTCAGGCTCTCCTTGTCATTCTAGAACATGAGAGAAGGGACTGGGAAATCATCTGACCCTTTTTCTTCACTCCTTTTTGTACCAGGAGCTGGTAGCAGTTGAGCATGTATTGCCCACATACCTAATGTCCAAACGTTGCCGCACAGAGGTACTGAGCAGGCAGGTGCTTGTGCCCATAAGCAAAGCTGTACTGTTCCTGTGGGAGTCCTGCAAGAGCTGCCTCAGGGAGCTGGGAGGGCAGTTCTGCCTGGCGCTCATTGGAATGTAACAAACTAAACAAGGGCCACTTTAAGTTTGCTGATGTGGTATCCTCTCCAAAATGATCCTCCATTTTCCTTTTCATGTCCACACCTGCAAAATCAGCTGCATATCCTGCTCTGTCCTGCATGTCACTTTCTCTCCATTCCTCAGCTTTGCAGACCTCACTCCCCAGTAACTCGAGGTGTTGGTCTTAGCTGTTTTGAAGTGCAAAATATTAGTGTGAGAAAAACAAGGGTGCTGCATCCTGTTTTCTGCTTGAGCCCACTTCACAGAGCTTTTGCTGTTCTACTGCCAGTGATGAAAATGCATGTTCTTGCCTCTGCTTCTGAATTCTGCTGTCTGTCTAGGGAACCATTTGGGCTAACACAGTTCCAGCATTCTTCCCTGTGCTTTTGCTCTTATGGAATGTGAACACCTTTGAAAGTCTTGGGCAAATGACCTGCCAGTGGCAGCTCCTGGGGCGCAGGTTAGTGGCCATGAACCACCCACTTCATTGATACCTCTGGAGAGTCCTGAAATTAGGATCTGTTGGGATGTGGGGAGAGGAAGATCAGATGAGCCAGTGACAAACAGGAAAGCTCTCTTCCTAGCGGGGTTGTCAAGTGCTCAAAAGAAGTTGGTTCATCTGAAACTGAAGGGTGCAGAAGTCATCTATTTCAGTTTCACCCAGTTCCAGTAGCAGCTGGACACAGCATTTTTAATGTCAGAAATTGGTGGGAAAGAGCAACATAGGAAACAATTAATTTAGTTTTGTCTTGTTCTTCCCATGCTCACTGCTGCAGTATCTACTCAGTGCAGCACAACTGCTTGGGAAGGTCGAGAAATAAGTAAGCAGGCCACTATCTTTTCCTCGGTCTGTTATAACACGCACAGTAGGCTGACACTTTAACAGCATCTAATTTGATACATCACATCTAATCTGTTTGTTGGTTTTTATCTGCAGTACTGTTAGTTCACTGTTCAGGTGCTCGGTGTCCAGCCTTCTCATCCATCCACAAATCCTCTACATGAAATGAGTGATTCCTTAGACCTGTTTTTGATTGATTCTTTACTTCACTGGTATTGCTTCTTAAAAGATAAACAATATTCATACACTGCAATCTATAACTCAGAGGTGAAATCAAATAGCATCTCCTGCCAGAGGTTGCTAAGATAACACATTTAGCATTCATTCAGCAGTTACTTTTAGGAAGAGATTTAGTGATATTAAAGAGAATCAAATCTGTAGTGAATATGTAGATTTTATAGTGTTTAAAGGAGTGAAGGGATTTCTCTTCTCCTGTACTTTAGCAATTTAATTTTTGGTGACATCCAGAGTCTTTGTGGAAATTGAGAAAAATATTTTTCCTGCTGTGTAGTGAGAGCAGCCCAGCTCCTGAAGCAGCCTGTGTGTGCTGCACAATCTTCCTGCCCCCAGGGTCACGGTGTCCCCCAGGCTGGGCGCAGCAATCCACAGTTACCAAGCTCCTGGGGCAGTATTGCTTATGAAGACGCTGTCGGCTCTTAGCTTGCAAAGCTTTGTTTGATGTGTGGCATCTGCTTGCAGCATTACTGTATTCTGTGATTTGTGCCCTGTATTTCTCATGTCTTTGCATGTGCTGTGTCTCGGTGTCATGGATATGGTGGAAGTAGTGGAGAGCTCAGTCTTGCTGCATTCCCTCCTTGCACAAGAGTATTTGAGTAGATTCACTGCTCTGACAACTGTGTGTCTTGAATGCCAAGGAACCAAACCTGAATCTGGGAAAAGACCATCACTGGTGCTATTTGTCCAGAGCCTTCTGTGATCCTGTTTTAAATGCAAGGGAGTGAAATTTTGCACACCACATTCAGTGACTAAAGACTGTGGCCCCAGTGAGACATCTATGTATTCTTGAGATCTGGGGTTTGTTTTTTCACTAGAAATGCATCTGAGCCTTTTCTGAGCCTGGGCTCCCCCGAACAGGGAGTGTGTCTTTTCTGTGTTTTTGCAGAAAACAGAAAAGGAAGGGTGATTAAAAATGATACTGAGACACAATCAATATAAACCCACTGATTTTTCAGGGCTTTGGGGGCTTGCTGTGGTGTTATTCAAATGTTAGGGTTTGTTAAGAAACAGTATCTGCAAGCTAATGGATAGTAAGGCTGCACCTGCCATTTATTTGAGTAGATCTGCTAACTTTTATACAGGATTTAACCTTGTAGCTGCCCATGGTCTCATGCTTTCAGCTAGAGGTGACATCTTAGGGATGTCATAGGTTAAGGAATAATGCCTGCTTCTCTTTTGCTAACAAGTTTTCCAACACTCCTCTCTTCCTCCACCTCTGAAATGCATCATTGCTAGAGAAGGGTTTGTAACTGGTCAGCTCTGGAAAATACCTGGAATGGATTTATTTTTGTTCAGGACTACACAAGATACACAAGGCAAGTTGCTCTAAAGCTTTTGTCAACAAGGGCACGTCAGCCAAAGGTGTATTCTCTGAGCTATATTGCTGTCCTGGTAAAAGCCCTCAGTGGGCAATTCTGACAAAATTTTATGGTGCTCTAAACTTAAGGTTTTGCTGCCTTGTTTCATTATATTCATTTTGTTGGGGTTGCTAAATCCACATTAGACTCCAGCTTACAAATTCAGATATGATAGGCATTGTTATAATGCTTGAACCTGATCACTGCTTTTAAAATCTACTAAAGGTAATAACCTACCTCATAGCTATGTCCTACTGAACTTGAGTAGTTTTGTAAAATTTGACATGTGAGATAAATAGAGGTAATTTAAGCAACTTGTACTATGCTAATTTTTATGCTGCAGAACATACTGAGGTTTAATAATAACACTATCTTCCTCATGAAGGTCAATAAAAACCAGAATTGTAATTCTCCTTCTCTTTCCAGGGCTTTCCCTGAAGGCTTATTACTTGGTTTCAATGTAATTTAAGGCAGAAAGAAAGGGGGGAAAAACGTTCTAAAAAAAAAAAAAGTAAACCTCTAAAACTATTTCGCAATAGCAGTTGCAGCAAGCCTTGACTCTCTGCAAAGACTTAGACAACTTGTATACAGAGATTTGTATACCTGTGCTTGAAGTGCCATTTGAGTGGGAAATAAGCTCGCTTTTACTTCAGTAACATACCCTTTTATTAGTTTGTTTAGGCAAAAAATATTGGCTGTGCTGTTTCCCTTCCTTTCCCATATTTGTCCTTTCTGGAACACTTAAAAATCATACGCAGGGATTTTGTGTGTGACATGCATGGAAAAGCACCATTAGATTTGTAGTGAAATAGTGTAGGAGTAGGCTGTCTCTTGCTAGCCTTGAGCAGGGTGCATTTATATAGAGAGATGCTGTGTTATGTTGCAAGCCATGTTTTTGTCCTTCCCTATCAATATATCTCAGTGACCCAGAAATAAGTGCTTTTACTGGCCTGGCTAGATAAAAGTGGTATTTGGTGCCTCTCTGCTGTTGCTTCTTCCTCTTAATCAGCAATTCTGGAAGCAAGCCACTAGAACCAGACACGCTGCCTGCGTGCTGCAACTCTGATGTAACTAATTACATCAAAACTTGTTTTTAAAGTGCTCAACACTGCTCAGTGGTGGTAATCTCTGTCTCTGTCACGTTTTTGTGATTCTGCAGGGTGAGTTTCTGTGACAGAAACACTATAGGTGGAGACTAGCACCATGGCAAGCCTATATTTCCTCCTTTTGGCTGCCACCCTTTCTAAAGCCAGCGACCTCTGGGAACAACGTTCACGCGCACAAAGTCAGTGGTGAATTCACTGTCTTCTTGGGCTCCCATTCATAGCTGAAACAATATAGAACAGAAAAACACATAAGCTTTTTTAGCTGTGGGACAAGGCGATGAGCCAGAGAGATCCATGTGGATGCTGAATTAGGTGGTACTGCACTGAAGAGCCACCACAAAATTCTGCCAAAAGCATAAGCAGGTACCAGGCTGAGCAGCTGACTAAGTGAGGAGCTGTGTCCTGGGGAAGAAGGGAGGCACCTGCTTGGCAGATCTGTTGGTAAAAGCACCAGAGTAGTCAAGCAGCAGTGCTGCAGGAAAAAATGCATTTATTTAGGTTTTGGTAGCTATTTTCATAAAGCAAAATCTTTTTGTTGGGCAGAAATGGTTGATGTAAATTTAACACCTTTCTGCCAAATGAAATCTTTCCATTTCTCACCAGTTAGTAAGAATCAGGTTTGAGGGAAGTAATTTTTAATACTGACACCATCAGTCCTTATTTCTTTTTCTCGTGTACATATACTTGGCACAGAGGTAAGATAATGCAGTCTAATGCTTCATCATTTGAACACTGATTGGACAGAATGCGTAAATGGGAATCACAAGCAATAAAAACATTAACTAATGATGATTCTAAGAGAAAAGCTTTTAATTCTCTGTGCTTGTGGCCTGCTCCTCCTTCAATAAGAGAAATGTTTCAATAATATGATGAACTGGGAAAGGAAGGAAGGAAGTGGAAGGCTAAATGTGGCCATTGTGTGTTGGGTATTAATTCCTACATTTGAACCTCAGAAACTGTTTTAAATCTACTTTAACAGATAAATGTCCATTACAAGTAGTAGTTGGAACTTTCAATCAAAAATAAATCAAGAAAAAAAAATTAAATGGATCTTGGATTCCTGAATGCAGCCCCAGATTTAAATTATGGTTTATATGTATCATAGTAGCTACCAAACGTGCAACTGCAGTTAGTTCTGATGTGTGTCAAACTAGGTGTTTCCTACAGTCCATACTACTGGGAAAGCCAATATAAACATATAAACTAAAATACATTGTGAATACTATTTGTGAAATACATGAACTACATGGAGGCACTATCAATTTTCCTCTCTTCCCAGTATTTCAGGGTAGAGAGCCTGTGACTTGAAATAGAGTCAAGTAACCTATCAGTTTAAACAAAACACCTTCAAAACTAAAGACAGGACAAAATTCACTTGACAACAGTGTTTCAGATTTGTGAAGATATTTGGTGGCATTTAGCTAACTCAGCATCCTGAATTTCAGCCAGTTGAGGGTTGATTCTTGCCCTTCATATCAGTGGACTAGGATATGAACATTACCAGCAGGGTGGTTTTTAAAAGCAGCTTTTCATACTCTTAAGGAGACTTCCCATTCACACGTCAGTGTGATTAATTCCATGTTCAATGGATTTAGTTGCTACCTGTCATTTTCTCAACCTCAGAGCAGCTGGATGTTGTAAGATTTGAATGTGTACGAGCCAAGAAACAAACTACATGTTAAAGCAGGGAAGCTGCAGCTTATGCTAATTATTTTACATGCTCAGTTATGCAAATGGCAATGAAGTAGATGCTTCTTTTTTCTTCTTCTTTTTCTTGCTCCTCATCCTCTCTTCAAATTTTTGTCAGGAGAGGAAACAGCTTTTCCCTGTACCTGACTATTGTGTTCATGCTGGTATCTTTTCAACAGTAATTCTAGCCAGTGACAATTACTTTTGTAAAAAGATAATAAAAATTACATATCTGATTTTTGAAAGACTTGAATCAAGTCTTAGCTTGATAAATATTTCTCTCTCTGCTCCAAGCAGGATCACAGCTTACAGGGCTCAATGTACTCAGATGTCCTTAGTCAGTGTCAAACCTAACATAGACTGCACCATGTTGAACCAGTCTATTAAATGCAACCTGTTGGAGTGGAAACAGCAGGTTCACACCTCTCATCCTTCTGTTTTGCAGGTGGTAGGGTGAAGGTGAGAGGAAGAGAAGGTGGAGATGGAACTGCCAAATCATGCCAAACAACTGCTACTGCAGCTGAACCAGCAACGAGCCAAAGGTTTCCTCTGTGATGTGATCATTGTGGTAGAAAATGCCCTGTTTCGTGCCCATAAGAACATCCTGGCAGCCAGCAGCATGTATTTCAAATCCCTTGTCCTGCATGACAACCTGATTAACTTAGACACGGACATGGTGAACCCCACCGTGTTCCGGCAGATCTTGGACTTTATTTATACTGGTAAGCTCTTAACGACTGACCAGCCTGGTGAACAGAACTTTAATGCTCTCCTCACCGCAGCAAGCTACCTCCAACTGCACGACCTGGCAGCTCTCTGCAGAAAGAAGCTGAAGCGGAACGGCAAGTCCTTTGCCGGCAAGGCCGGTGGCCTTGGTGTTGGGAGATCTGCCAGGAGTCAGAGACTTTCCACTGCTTCAGTCATCCAAGCTCGCTATTCAGGGTCAAATGAGGGGTTGAAGGGCTCGCACTCAAAGGAGCTGTCAAAGGGAAAGCTCTCTGATGATGAGGTCTTCATCAGCAGCTCCAACCAAGAGAACTGTCACTCCTTAAGCAGGGGAGCCAGCAAGAATGGTGGTGGGGGCAGCAGTGCGAATGGGAGCACTGGTGACCAGGAGCTAGGCCTCGACCTCTCCAAAAAAAGCCCATCGCTCCCTGTTGCAGCCTCCCACGATGACACGCAGCACAGCGAAAGCCAGCATGGCTCTCCCCAATCTGCCTCAGCCCCTGCAGCCAACAGTGCCTCATCGTTCGACGAGTCTGGAGTCGGAGCCCCTCACAGCATGGTGGACAGCAGTGACCCCATGGAGATGGATCTGAGCGAAGAGTGCCACCACTCACTCACGGAGGGCAGCCAGCGCAAGGGCCTCCGGCACTCGTCCCGCAAGAAGGAGTGGATCAAGAAAGACAACGCCTTTGACCGAAAGGAGGGGGGCAAAGACAGGGACGAGGGCGAAGGGCTGCCCAACGGTATCCTGCTGGGGCCCTTGTCCAAGTCTGTGGAGAGGAGTCTGGCCGGGGCCTACAGCACAGACCTGCCCTACCCATGTAAGGAGGAGGTGGAAAATGGTAAGGAGAACAGTGATGACAGCGGCCAGAGCGAGAGTGAGAGCGGTGGGCATACCAGTGCCAACTATGTCTACCGGCAGGAGGGGTTTGAGCCAGTGGCCTACGGTGACAACCTGTATGTCTGTATCCCCTGTGGCAAAGGCTTTCCGAGCTCTGAGCAGCTTAATGCCCATGTGGAGACACACACCGAGGAAGACCTTTACATCAAGGAGGAAGGCACATATGGCAGCAAGGATGAAGCTGAGGATTTGTCCAATCCCAATCAGTCCTATGCGGCAGAGTCCCGGCCCTTCAAGTGTTCAGTGTGTGAGAAGAGCTACAAAGATCCAGCCACGCTGCGGCAGCACGAGAAGACTCACTGGCTGACACGGCCCTTCCCTTGCAACATCTGCGGCAAGATGTTCACGCAGAGGGGCACCATGACACGGCACATGCGCAGCCACTTGGGGCTCAAGCCCTTTGCTTGCGAGGAATGTGGGATGCGCTTTACCCGGCAGTACCGACTAACAGAGCATATGCGTGTCCACTCAGGAGAAAAACCTTACGAATGTCAACTGTGTGGTGGGAAATTCACCCAGCAGCGCAATCTGATCAGCCACCTGCGAATGCATACCTCTCCCACATAAGCCAAAGACTCCAGAATGAGCTTCGAGCCCATCCGCAGTGATTTACCTTTCTGTAGACTTGCTGCTTAAAAAAATAAGAAAAAAGAAAAAAAGCAAACAAAAAGGGGGCAACTCCCCATACTCTGTTCAGTCATGGGAGGCCTAAACAAATGTAGCTTTAACATTTTAAAAAAAGTTCCTTTTTTTCCTTTTTTAAAAAAAAGAAAGGTCCACAGCCAAGCTGATGCATTTAGTCCAACTCTCCCTCCAAATCTTGATGATCTGGCAAGAAATGCCACTTCTTTTTGCACACATTGACTTCACTGCCATATTGATTACCTGGAGCAGGTAGGGGGACCATGGGGAACTTTTGGCCTCTGCTGGCTCCCCCCTCCCTGCCTCTTTGTTTTGTGTTACTGTCACTGTACTCACCTCCTCTTGAAACCAAACTCGGTAGGGGTATTTCTTGCCATTAACTAGAAAATAAAATACACCTTTTCAGTGGCCTAAGTAGCTGTGAAATAGCACAGCATTGCATTTGCAAATGCAGAAGCTGTGTCTGTGGACCATCTCACAGGGTTGGCAGCCCCTTCAGAGACTGGGAAAGCCATAGTAGTAGTGGAGCCACGACCCACTCCCTGGGCTGGTGATGGTGGGGAGAGCAGGCTCCCAGGGGTGCTCCAGCCCGAGTACTTCACTTAGAGAAGTGGCAAAGTCTCCCTCACCATCCCTCCCTCTTCTGGTTTTGATCTTTATCTTTGGCACACGTAACCATGCGCCACCTTCTCCCACAAAATACACAAACCTCTTTTGCCTTACCCATGACTGAACAGGGACTGGATGCCCTGGGAATTTCTTTCAGTGAGCAGGGGGTCGTCTTTACTTTTCTAGTAGTTTCGTATGAATATTCTTTGCTTAGAGGTACTTGATTTATTAAAGGAAAAACCATTGTAACGTTTATGTGAATGTT